>NC_045428.1:95640640-95770640 GCF_902635505.1 Sarcophilus harrisii
TTTGGCAGTTTGAACTTTGCAATGTAAAACATTGCTTTAGAGCATTATAATACTTGCTGTTCCTTTGCATACATGCCCATTTAGTTGAAAGGGGTTCAGTGAGAAATTTCAGACATTTCTGCAAAATTAGGTTTTTATATATTGAACCAATATCCGCTGTAGCAGAAATACTATTAAAAGATTAAAATTTAACCCTTCATTTTAAAATACATCTACAGAACTTCTGGGAATCCCAAATCCTATTGGTGGGTACTGATTACTGAATAATAAGCAGGAGAGGATTAGCTACATCTGCATTAACTCTGTAGAGACTGTTAACAATGATACCGATTCTGTTAACCCACCTCTAGCAATTGAACAAAGAACATGTGTTAGTTACAGAATCTGAACAACAAGATTTGTGCTGGTATATAGATGCATGTCCCCATAGAAATCAGATAGCAAAGCAGAGAAAAAAATCCTAATATGAATATCCTGTTTGTTACTTACAACAAGTTAGGCTTAATAGGCATGTTTTCATTGACCTTCCTTACAGGATTAGAGCTTTGCCAGAAAGATGACTTGAATTTTAGATGTGTTCATCCATATCATCAAAGATTCATGTCATCAACCAGAGATAGAACTCACAAACGGAGACACTGAAAACATAAGGGAAATTCTCCTCTTCTAAAGATGAAAAAACAGTAATAGAGTTAACATCCTTTTTATGCCTGAATTTCATTGCAGTGTTTCAATGGCTAGAATTTAAAATTTGGCCTTGTAAGCCAAATAGCATCTTTGTGAACTCTGTGCCAAAGCATCAGTTCCTCTCTGAATGTAAATCAGATACTTTTGGCAGCTGTGTTAACCCTTTGGAAGGTACTGTGGAAATGCTCCTGTAGTAAATTATCAAGATGAAGGCTCAGAGCCTTAAAAAGAGAGTTACTTAAACTTTCAGTTACTGACTAACAATCACTGAAGAAGGAGATATACTGAACAAGAAAGTAGTACATTTTGCATAACGTAACAGTGGGAAGAAGGGGTGAGAGGACAGGATGATTGTTATAACTATGTGCTAAAGTATAATTTTCTTTTTTTAATGGCCAACTCATAGATTTCTATAATTTGATATTATAAATGAACTATTATTTAAATATTGTTTTTGATTTAAACAACAGCACTAAGATAAAAAAATTACCAAAGAAGCAAACCTTTTGACCTCCATATCTGAATGATATTTTAGGCAGGAATTATATTCTAGCTCACAAAATCTTACAGCAGGAAGGAACTTGGGAAGTCTTCTAATCCAGTCTCATTTTAGATGAGGAAACTGAGGCCCAGAGTAGTTAAGTTAATTTTTGAAAGACTGGTAAGTGATCAGGAGCAGAGGTAGAGGTAGAGATAGAAATTAGATTTCATGCTTCCTGGTCCAGAATTCTTTCCACTATGCCATGAATTTATTAATTACCCATATTTGTGAAAGTTGAAGAAAGATGGGAAAATGGAATGCTCTACAAAATGTTAGTTTTCCTTTTATTCATCTTAGACCAGTTTGCAATGGAACAGATTTAATATCATATAGTGAAATTGAGGGAGCTTTCTGTATCATAATAAATGACAATAACAAATGTAATAGTTTGCATGTTAAAAACATTTACATATAAAATATTATTTGAATCTCACAATAACACTAGTAGGTTATACAGATAGGGCAGATATATCATTGCGACTATTACGCTTTTTTTTTTTTCATAAGTGAGGAAACCAATGTCTAGAAAGGTGAAATGACTTGCATACAGTTCCATGATTTTTAAATGACAGTACTCAGATTCAAATAAAGAATTACAGTTGAAAGAGACTTCCTGTGACATGTGATTCAATCAATTATTGATGAACTTTGAGTTTCTGGAAAGCAGGAATTTTTGGGGGGGAAAGAGTGGTTTTCTTTTCTTTGTATCTCTAGTACTTAACGCTATGCCTAACATATAGTAAATGCTTAATAAATGCTTCTTGACTTGAGCAAAAAAGAAACAAGCTAAACTCTGTTTTTATCTTGAACAAGTCATTCTGCCCTTGGAGAATTCCACTGGAAAAACATGCTACCTCCCTGAGAGAGCCTATTGTACTTTTAAATGTTATTAATGCTTAGGATTTTTTATTTCCTTTTAATTTCAAGCATAAATTTGCAACTCCAACTTCCATGCAATAATATTAGACCTACTCTTTATCTTCTGAGCCTTTTGATGATATGTCCAATTTTGCTTCTGTGCATGTAATTGATTTTTTAATTTTAAAATTAATTTAAATTTATTATAACATTATATATTACACAATGTCTTAATAAAGAAATATAAAATATTCTAAAATAATTAGATAAATGAAATAAGAATAGACTAATATTATCTTTGTCCTGAAAGATAGTTATTGGAGAAACCAAAATTACAAACATGAAAAAATTAGAACATTACCAAGCATTTATTAAACAACTAATCTATACTGGGCAAAACAAATTCTACTCAAAAGAAAATTAATATTTTATCACTGTTGTTTTAGTTTTCTGTGCTTGACACATTAATTTATCTTCATTTCCTCCCTTTTCTTTATTTCCTACCATCTATATCAACAATTTTTATTCCCTTAGAAAATTTGCTCAAATTTACCAATCTGTTTCTTGTTCTCAAAACCTATTTGATATGAATAATAAAATTGTTCTGAGTTCACCACCAAGGCCTCATCCTAGTCACCTTCAAATCCATTATTTTCACCAGTCTGTCTACCCTTTCAAATCTCAAATATAGTTTTTATCAAATATTGACTTCATGGTTTCCTGAATTAAGTCAACATTTCCTTAGTGTGATTTTTTAAAATGTATATACATATTCATTTGGCTTTTATTTATTTACTTATTTGTTTATTTATTTTAAGACTGGGTCTCCCTATGTCACCTATACTAGAAAGTCACTCAATATTGATCCCAATGTTATCAGATTGAAAGCTGAATCTGTTTTGTTTTTACTGGGTTAGTTTTGAGGTTGGTTGACACTTCCTTAGGCAACCTGGTAGAATTTAGACCAACCACAGATATACTAAATTCAAATAATTCAGTAATTCTGGGCTCATCCAGTAGGATGGATTTCAGACACACACCATTATGACAGGCTTTTCCATGATTTTCAAAGACATTTTATATTTTAGTTTCACATTCCATTTATGTCTGATTTTTTTTTTACCACTATTATCCAACACAAACCTTCTATTCTGATCAGGCTTCTTTCCTTATTGTTCCACCTACATGACATATTTATGTTTTTCTCTCTACCTTTGCCTATGATGTTTTTCTTCAGCCTTTAATGTCTTCCATTATTGCCTCTTCCACTTCTAATTCTCTACATCCTTAAAGATCTATCTCAGATTAGGTCAACAACTCAAACCTTTCTGATCTCTCCTGAATTTTTTTAATACTGTTGTAATTATTATATACTTTAATGAGTAATTTTTCTTAAATCATCTCATGTTCAAATCCTCTTTGGGAATTTAATCTACTTTGGGAACAATGATAACATTTAATAGTTGTTGTTTTTTTCCACTTGTCCCTCCGGTACCTAAAGTATTGGTAGTGTTGACATAAACATGGAAGGTACTTTGAGGAAATTGTTAGATTGACAGACATTTTCCCCACTAAATTGCAGCTATTTTTTTCACTTATGGGTTTCATTGGGTTGAATCTTACCCTGCACAGAGGTGCAGTCAGGTCCAAGTAGTAAGTGGATCCTATCTTAATATTATAACAAAATTATTTCAGCATTCTTTTTGCTTCCAGAAACATGAATGCTATGAGTTGCCAATATCTGGTTTTGATTCTATGTTTTCTCTTTAATCATTTTTCCTTCTATTTTAATCTTTAATTTTCTCTATGCAATTACTACTTTAATTTCCCCTACCTTAAAGATATGCTGCTCATTTTTCAATGTAATTTCAGAAAATAGCATGGATTTTAGTCCCTGTATTTTGTCCAGAGAGTCACAGAGGCTCATGAATGTTTCCTGAAGGCATGCAGGTGGACTCAACAATGGTTGCAAAATGTTTGAAGCCGCTTGGAGCATCCAGCTGCTGCTGGATTCTCTCAAATAGGATGTAGACCAGTAGATTCTAGCATCTGAATACTCTCATGCTAATGCATCAGAGGAAAATTTTATGATGCAGGTGCATTCCTCAGGATTGTCATTTAAAAACTGCCCATGTTTTCCCAACTCAACCATATTTTAAGAAATTTTTACACACACATATATCTGATATGAATATATGGAAGTCAATTGACAATTAAGTCATATGACACTCTGAGGGTTTAGCCTTCATTTATAGCCATAGTTATTTATCAAATTTTTCTTGTGTAAATAATTTGAACATTGATCAGCATTTGGTTACTAATGAAGCAGAAGAAAAAGAATTGAACCTCAGGACTCATGAAAATAATTATTATCTGTAACATAACAGCCGTTATTGGAGGGATATATATGAGATGAACTGCTTGCAACAGCTAACATTTTGCCCACATATTCCAAAAATGAGTCATAAACAAACTGCTGCATCTGTAATTCACCTACTTTATTAGTTAACCAACTGTTGGTCCCCATGCACAGCTGAGAATCATGGGTAATACAATGCAATATATGAAAGATCATTCAGCTGAAATAAAGTGATTAATTCCTCCTATGTCACATTTTCCCTCACCCATTCTTCTTCTCAGTTGCCCTAGAGGTAAACCTAGCTTATTAAAAATAATTTAAAAACCTACTCAGGTGAATATTGAATATGTGGATGATGGGGGATGGAAAAAAGGACTGAATATATGAAGCACAGGGCACAATTTACTCTGATATTAATAACCCTTTCTCTTCTGATGACCAAAGTATATTTTATACATGTAGTTGTTAAGCAATGGTAACAGATGGAAGTGTTTTCTTTTTTAGTTAGGCAGAGGAAAACCTGAAGACATATTAGGATTAGTATATTAAATAAATCTAATATCAGAGTCATAGATGAAAAGGATGAATATAGATATATATTTAGGTTATTATGTTTCAGGAAATAATTATCAATTATCCTCATCATTAATGTGGAATATATGGATTAATAATCAACACCACAAGAGGAACACCTATTTTGTCTTGAAGAAGCTGCCTGCCAGGACATATTATAATAATATTTTCAGAGAAATGGATCTTTATATATTCAAGAAATATTGGAATTTCTTTCCAGCTCTAATTTTTAGCTTTTCCATTTTATCTGTGCTTGTATACTAGCTCAGATTCACAGAACATGCAATTTAATCTACTATTACCCCTGAATGCCAGCATCAGAAACCTTGATTTTTCATAGTTTTCAATCAGGAGAAGTACCTGAGATGGGGCACCTTACATATGGCGTTTATCTACTGAACATTGGTACTGACTTCCTACTTTGTCAAAAAACTAATTGGGTGTTATGAAAGCTTATATTGGTGAAGGAAAGGGAATTCGAAATAAAAAAGAAAAATGAGAACAAATAAAAAATGGACTTCCATTTATAGAATTTTCTACTTGGAAACAGCACCAAGTTTCAGATCCTGCTAGAAACAGCACCGACTATGCTAAGAAAAGAGCACTCTTTCTATTTAAAGCTATTCACAAAGCAGAAATAAAACTATTTTGTTGACAGCCATGAAGTGGAGAAAATTCCCTGTCGATTTGGGTACTTACTGCCTTAGCCACCAAGAAGCAGAATGTCCCCATTCATGTCCTGTTTTATTTTGTTTTCAAATTTCCATGACAGAGATTTATATCTTCATAAAAAGACAATTAATTTTGTTCTGCAGAGGCAGATAGCATATGTATATGTGAAGTTCTTATGCTTGAAGCATATGCATGGTTGCTGATTTACAAATACGTGGGCTCCCAGGGCATTAGAAGCTAAGGGAATGGTATCATTTTATGTTCTTTAGTGTTTCCTGTTAGTGTTTTAAGATGGGTTGCCTAGCATTCATCTCTGGATGGAGTTGCACAGGGGCACTATGACATGGAAGAGAAGTTTAAACCTACAATTTGTTTCTTTTAAGTTAACTGACTGCCTAGGAGCTGAGAAGAAAGTATGGTGATGCAGCAGTGAACTTGTACTGAAATCAGAAGACAGGGGCATGATAACACTGTATGTCAGAGTTCTGCAATACTTTCTGTAAGCTTGGAGGAAAGAATCTTGTAAGACAAAAAAAACTCCCATGCTTTTTCAAAACAAATGGAGCTCAGTGTAGAATTACTTAACCTTTACAATACTTCCTGTGCATTACCTACCATAGGCATTTATCTATAGGTTTGGGAGAATTTTCATCTATTAAAGAAATAGATACTTGATGCATAATAATATGGAAATCCTATATTTATTAAATTTGTGGAACACTCACTGGATTTTGAAACAATGGCATCATAGAATCTTAAAGGAGCGAAATCAATCAATAAAGGATATATTTAGTGCCTATTAGATGCTAAATATTGTACTAAGAGCTAGAGACACAAGTTGTTGCTGCTGCTTATGATGATGATCTAGATGGCACAGTGGGTCTGACTCCAGGAAGATCTCAGTTCAAATTCAGCCTCAGATATTATTTTTGTAATCCTGAGTAAGTCACTTTACTTCTATATGCCTCAACTTCTTTTTCCATAAAATAGTGATAATAATAGCATTTACCTTCCAGGATTTGTGAAAATCAAATGAAATAGTAATTGTAAAGCTCTTGGCACAATGCCTGGAACATAGGGCGTGCTGTATAAATGTTAGGATGTTGATAATGATGATGATGATGATGACAAAACTCCTTGAAGTTTACAAAGCATTTTATACAAGCCATCTGATCTCATCCTCATGTTAACCTTATGATAAGTATTATCTATTATTATCTCAGTTTTAAAGATGAAGCTGAAATGAGATTAAGTAATTGCAAAGTTAGAACTCAGGTCTTTCCGGATCCAATTATGACATTCTTTCCAACTAACTGCCAACAAATCAAATCATTTCTACTCATAAAGATCTTAGATATCATCTACTCCAACACTGGGCAATGGTAATAATCTTACTAGGCAGAGATGTGTACAGTCATCTCTCTTTGGTTTAAAATTGGGCACTGACAGGCATGTTACCTGCTTCCTTAAGTAGCCCATTCTATTTTTGACAGATTTAATTAATATGATTTTTTTAATCCTAATTTTGAGCTGAAATCTTACATCCCCATAATTTTCATCTCTGGGGATTTGCTATGCTCTCTGGCACCTTTATAAAAAGAAAAAAATTCTCTTTAAGAACTTGAATGCTAAGTCATTGTTCCATTCCCTGCACTGCATTCGTATAATATGATTTTCAAGTAATCTAATCATCCTGACTTCCCTCTTTGAAGCATAATCTACATTGTCAAGATCACTTTTGAAATATGTTGACCAAGACTGCCTGGAACATTCCAGAAATGTTTTGTTCAGTTCAGAGCACAGAGGGACTCTTATCAAAATCATTCTTGTAGCCATTTGCAAAATTGTCAAAATTACCTGATATCACAACAATCAATTTGCTTAAAGTTTTACCTGCATGTAATTTTCTTTGTGTATATGTGGCACAAAATTCTTTTCCAGTGACTTATTTCTTTTGAAGATACATTCTAACATTAAAAGGAATATAAAGATAATAATTCTTTGATGCATACAATAATCCTCATACCAGAGGTAAAATCAAAGGCAAGCTAAAGCTGAAAAGAAAAAAAAAAAAGCCAATGCATTTTGTATTTCTGAGTCTAGTTGGTAGTGCCTCAGATAAACAAGGCTACATCAATATGCAAATTTCCAACAGCTCTACCATTCTGTCTTGTGAAGAGAACTACTGCTTTGGTTCCCCTTATTTCCAAATCAAGTATATACATCTAAACTTCAGACCAAATGTATTGCAATTGTTGATCTAAGTAAATATAAACATCAGATAATCCAATATCTAAAAGTTTAGAGTAAAAGTCAATGCTTTCTCAGTTCCCCCTTTGAAAAATGATCCTTGCAATTCATAGCACTGTCCAATAAGTGTTTTTTATATTTCATTTCAAATACATTAACAGAAAATGTAACATATTTCCAATTTTTCTTCTTTAATGATTCCACAAAATTCTATTTTATAAAAATATTAATTTAACATCAACTTTTTCAAAGATAACATGAATATCATTTTCTACCCTCAAATAGTTTACATTGTTTTACTTTGTGGAGTCATTGGTGTGCATTTTTGAGATGGATTGTTTCTCATCTCTATGCAGAACTAGGATTTTAAAAAAATCTCTAGAGTTAATATAGAATTTATGTTAACAGTTGTATCATTTTTAAAAATTTATAAAAATAAGAATCTACTTAAAATATTTGTTTTCTGTTAGAGATGTGCTAAACCAAATGAATTCCATTTTGAAGAAATTATTTTTTGGAAATTTAAAGATATATTTCTAAGGGGAAAAAAAAGTAATTGTAGAAATGTCATAATGAGTATGCAGTTTCAAAAAAAATCCCCCTGCTGTAAAATAGACAACAGCATTTTATGCATTTAACTACTGACTCATTTTAGAATATAGTATTTTTGGGACAAAATATATATCCATAAATACATTTTATTATTGGATTAGGTGAAAGCAGGATATATATTTTCATTTACCATATATTAAATCAACTTCTATAGGAAACAAGTATAGATTTTTTTTCATAATAACGTTTTGGAGATTCCACTAATATTACTACAAAGTCTACCAGAATAGACTTTTAAAATGTTTCAAGTACTAAGGCATTATGAAAAAACTTCATTTTATTAATATGGAAAAATATTTAGGGTTTTTTCTTTGGTAAGAGTAGAGAGGGGCAGGAATTGTCTAAAGGTCTTCTAGATTATTGCTTCAGCTTGCTCAAGACTAAAGTAAAATGCTTCTTAAGTATCAATTATAGTCATTCCTTATTTGTATATGATGCTTTAGAGTTTATTAGATACTTCACACAACTTACTTCATGGGATTCTCACAAAAACTATATTCAATAAATAGGGGCAAGTATTATTAACCATTTAACAGATGAGATATTGAAACTCAGAAAATCTAAGTTATGTAGATATTCAGTACCAGAGACGGTTCACAAATCTAGGTCTGAATCAATCTATTATACTTGAGCTATGTTTAAAGCTACCAAAAGGGACCAACAACTTCAAATCTTTATTCAGCCAAAGAATAGATTGATAATAAAATGCCACATTATCAGAATCCATAAGTACTTCCCTCTTTTTTCAGCTATGGCTTGTTGTCAGAGTTATATCATAATATAAATATATTTCTTTGGGATTTGATCATGAACTGAAATGATCATTCCCATTTGGACACAAGATAGTTTAGCATTCTGTTTATATGGAGTATCCTTCATGCTGTTTCTTCCAGATGTAATATCTCTTTTTAAATTTTGTTATTATTATTAGCACTACTACAACAGGGGAATTTCTCTGTTTTTCTCTGAGGGATATCCCTTAGACAAAGCTGTCCCAGAATCCTAGCAGTTGAATAGTGGTGTAATCTCCATCCTGTTCAATAAACAATACCTTTCTCTATAGCTACACCCTCATTCAGAGTTATTATTCTGCTGGATAAGTATGAAATCAAAACATGAATCAATCTCAGTCAAATTTGTGACAGAATAATTTGTATGTAATATAGATGCTTAACAAATGAATCTTTGGTGAGTGAAATCTAATTGAAGACTATTTGGACCTTCTCATATAGCATGTCTGTCCAGCTCCCTGTATCTCAGGAAAGAAGACACTGACTTGTAAATGCTATCTGTTTCCAAGGAAAAAAATGCATTTTGTATCAAATTTATTTGCCTATACTTTTTCCCAATTTTTAAAAATATTGTCTTTTATAAATTCTCAATCTAGGCAAGTATACATTTTCCACTGAGCTTACATTCCTTTTCTTTCTATAGCTAATAATTTTACATATCTATTTTAAAATTTGTTCTCCCAGAGGTATAGAAAGCAGTTTTGATTGTCTACCTGCAAAGCTCCAGAGATTTAGGGAAGTCTCTATGCTATTCTTATTTATTATACTCAAATGTCTTGTTAAGGACATATTTTTTACAGGATGAGGAATGAGTAGAGATAGAAAAGACCAAGGCAATAACTTGCTATAGAACCTTTTGGTTATGCATATATGTATAACACATATGTGAATATGTATGTGTTGAATAAGCATATATCTTTTTGCAAATTTTATCTTTCTGTGTATCTATTTCTTTATGCTTACATTTACATTGTTTTTACTTTCCCTTCCACTCTTTCCCCTTTATAAATATTAATCTGTCACTTAGTGGTGATAATTCACTTTGGTTTATGGTCCGTACTACTGGTATAAAAGTTTCTCTTCTATTTACTTTTCTGTCTGAGAATTGTGGCAATTCAGATTATAGTTTAATGGTGGGGTCAGTTGCTTATAATGTATTATATCTAATACTACAAATTTGCTTCGTAGGATGTGGCATAAAGACTAAAATAAGAAAAAATAAACATTATAAAATTTTTAGCACTAGAATTCAAGATGCTTATACAAACAGAACTCATGATTTCACATTCAGGGTCAATTTAGATTTTTTAAAAAAATGATTACATTATTCTCTTTTTTCCCCTCCCAGATCTTTTTTGCTATTTTTATTTCATTTTTATTCATATGTAATTCAGTCAGTATCAGGCAAGCTAACTTGAAAAAATGAAAGATTAGTTAAGATTGGAACATAAAATTGTATATGCAATTTCAAGGAGTATGTATAGGTGTTGAAAAACTTGGAAATTTATGCTCTAAAACATGTAACTATATTACAAGGAATAATAGATAGTGACTTTCTTTTCTCTTCTCTCTCTGTCTCTGTCTGTTTCTCTTTCTCCGTTTCTCTCTCTCTCTCTGTGTGTGTGTGTGTGTGTGTGTGTGTAGGGTTGTGGTAGGTGAATATAATAGTAGATGTAGGACCAGATAAAATTGAAGATTTGTGGTTCTTGGTTCAACAAGGCTGAGGATATATAAATTCAGCAGATTAATCCATATTACTCTAATAAGCCTGTTGTTAAACTGTTTTCTAGAAAGCAAATGTGATTGTCACAAATATCAGCTGTATATGATAAGCAACCAATCTATAGATAATTCAGTAGACTAGACCTTATAAGGCCATAAAGATTTTTTGAAAGTCTGATGAATTCTCAAGATTTGTTTATGTATATGTGTTTATGCATAACAGAATGTTTCAACTCATTTGTTCAGATTATCTACAAACTAACTCTTTTATAGTCTGTTGCATATGTATTTAACATATGTATATATGTGTGTACACTTTAGCTCATTCACTGAAAATAAAATTTAAAAATTGACCTAAATGAAAGTGAGACAATGTACCAAAATACTTTTGCCATTTTCAAAGTGTGAATATTTCATGCTATGAAATGACATATTTTTCTATAATGGCAAGATACTCAGAAACTTCCTGTTATGGAGGAAAGAAGTTTATATAGTTGAATTTTTAAAGTAACTTTCAAATACCCAGAAATATGTTTATATTGTCAATGTAAATTCAGATTTGAAACCTTCTTTTATAGTACTTCTCCCCCTCCCCCCATTCTGTATGTTACCTATGGGTTAAGAATGCATTTTTATTTTGAAAAATTTGGCTATGCAAGCTAATAGAGATTATCCCACATTCTGATCACTTGAGAGTATTACTTACCCTCAGTTAAAGAAATTCATAGAATTCTCAAATGTGCAGAAGAAATTAGTTCCCTTATAGTCCTTTGATATATATATACTCTTTCTTCACAAGGAACTTCAATTGGCTTAGAATGGATCAATTCCATAGATTATAAGATCTAGGCCTGGAAAGGAACTTATAAATTTTAGCCCAACCCTTTTGTTTTATACATGAGTAAGCTAAGGCTTCAGAGAAGTAAAGTGAATTGGCAAAGTTCTTTTAACAGTATATCAGCTATCCCAAACCAAGGTCCTCTAGCTCCCAAATCAATTATTCTTTCTACATGAAAGGAGTAATTATTTTGGGCAATAGAACCAATTTAGGCAACTTAGTGGGGAATAGTTACACTTCAGAATATTGGGGTCAATTAAACTGCATAGAAGAGAGAAATTTTCCTTCATATTTTCTTGTTCAGCATCTTTGAAACAGAAGTCATTAAAAAAGTTTTATTTAGATACTCCATATGCCTATTGGCAAAACAGGGAAGCAACATTTTTTTGCAGAAAGCATTATCATTTGAAACAGAATGTCATGATTTGTCATTCATTCTGAGCTCTATCTCTTGAGCAAATCCATTTTCACATACTTGCACTAAAACAAAAAGCAGGAGTGAAGAAAACTGATTACATGATCCATACGCATATCTAATAAAATACCAGTGTGCACTTTTTGACAAGCTTATTCATAATGCATTCTGAAAGAAAATTCCATTTCTCCATTCTCAGCAGGAAAAGTAGACTTTTTAAGAAAACCTTTTATTTTATGACTGTCACCCAAAATAACAATTACAAGCAAAGTGGAGGTAAAACATGAAAAACCAGCTTGAAGATTTTTATGAAAGTCTGAAAGCCAGTCATTGCCCTGTTATTTGATTTGAAAAATTAATCCTGATAATACCTTTTGAGTTGCTTAAGTACTGTTCACCATTTTCTAAGATGAGTTTTTCTGAACAAAGACTAACTGATTTCTGTAGCAGATTAGTTTATGGGGAAGCTTTCTCAATTCTGTTGAGAATGATTCTCCAGTGGCAGCCTTTCACTTCCTCTGGGCTATGGGAATTCTTTAATATCTAGAGAATAGTGTTAAATAAAACTATTGTCTCAGCCTGAAGGTTTATGCAACCCTACTGAAATGTTTTAATTATTGTTTTCTTTATTTTTTTAATTAAAAGACCAGGGGTCAAGCAAGCCCACTGAGACTGATCACTGCCTCTATAGAAATTTAAAGGAATATCTAATGATTGGACTTGTTTTCTCATTTGTTTTACAGAGCAAGAAGAGTGTGTTAATTGTACAGATGAATGCCGAGTCCTTGGTCATTCTGACAGGTGTTGGATGCCCCAGTTCCCTACAACCAATCAGGCTGAAAATGCAGATTACCGCACAAATCTCTTTGTACCCACAGTGGAAGCTAACGTTGAGACTGAGACTTATGAAACTGTGAATCCCACTGGGAAAAAGACTTTTTGTACATTTGGAAAAGACAAGAGAGAGCACACTATTCTCATTGCCAATGTTAAACCTTATTTAAAAGCCAAACGTGCCCTGAGCCCTCTTCTCCAAGAGGTTCCCTCAGCATCAAGCAGCCCAACCAAGACATGCATTGAGCCTTGCACCTCAACTAAAGGACCGATAGATGGTTGTGACGCCAAACCAGGAACTCTGGCAGAAGCAAGCAACCAATACCTGTCTGCTGACAGTCAGTATCTGTCGCCTAGTAAACAGTCAAGAGACACTACGTTCGTGGCCTCCGATCAGATGGCTAGAGTCTTTGCGGATGTGCATTCCCGAGTGAGTCGAGACTCCAATGAGATGGACTCTGTTCTTGAGCAGTTAGACCATTCAAACCAGGATCTAGGCAGAGAGTCAGTGGATGCGGAGGAAGTTGTGAGAGAAATTGATAAGCTTTTACAAGATTGCCGGGGAAGTGACCCTGTGGCAGTGAGAAAGTGAAAGGAAAAAAAAAAAAAAAAAGCATTGGCATTTTCTTGCCTCTTCTGTTGATTTAGAAACAATCCCCCCCTGGTTATTACAGTTTGACAGGGATGAAGGAAGACCAATGCTGCTTTAAGGCTTTTAGTGAACATCTGAAGTGCCCACAAGTATGTTCTTTTCACTGCTGTTTCTTTTTCACAGATAACACTGGTTTCATTTTGACCAAACTTACACTAGGATAGAGTCAAGTATGCTTAAAGAAGGACGGAAAAAATAAAAATAAAGAGAGAGGAAGGAAACAAGGGAGGGAGAAACATCTTTTGACAATCTGTTAAGAAAGTCTAAGATGAGAGGAATGAAATCTTTCTGATCCTTGAAAGACTGTCCTCCATGGTTAATGCTGACTTTACTGTTTACCTATAACCCCGTGAAAAACAGGGTTAACAAAATTTGATGTGTGACTCCAACAGTCATCACAGGTCTCTACTGAAAGTCCTGAAAAGATCTTTGCAGTAGTCCAAGCTACGCCAAACATTAACACACATTTGTGGTAAACGTTTCTGTATAAAGTTACCTGCCACACATGAATACACAAAGAACATTCCATATCATTAGTCAACAAAGCATATCCTGGTCATTCGTAATACACTTCCTGCCATATAAAAGTTAAGTGTAAAAATGATATAGTCCATTTTGTCCTGCACACACATTTACTATTTCACTTCATTAAAGATGAAAAATTTTAAAGGTTTAAATGCCTATTTAGCATTTTAGTGTCCAACAAACATATAAATAATGATCAATGTTTTAAACTTGAAGTTATAGAGAAGTTTTCAGAAAAAAAAAATTAGTTACCATTGGATGGTACTATACAGAGAAAATTAACATTATTAACACTTTTTTATCCATTTGTGGACACTAAAATAGCTCAGGAAAGTGAAAATGTCTTAGACATACATGAATCACATGACCATTTAAATGTGCAAATGTAAGAAGATTCAATGTGTTTACATCAAATGACATATTTTTATTGATTTATTGCAGATTCAGTGCATATGAGCCAAATTGTTGAGTGTATAAGAGCTATATTGTGTATTTTATTAAATTAATATATAGTTGTGTTGCAAAAATATTTGGGCTTATATTGTAAATGGCAAGTGTTGCCTCGGTAGCTGTCGAACTCTATGAGTTTTGTTTTTTCCTGCTTCCTTTTCCCCATGGAGTGTGGGAAGCAGTGCCTCAGAGCAAAGTCTCTTGTTTAATGTATGGTCTAGCAAGTACTACAGTACATAATCTGTTCAAAATGTATTTGAGTGAGCTGATGGAGCTAACTGAAAAGGTCAGAAAATACATCCATCAGTCATGGTTATGTGCAAGTCCTTGTAGAAGCTTCTTATTGAAAATTCATGTTTAATAACAAAAAATTACACTTGAACCAATACCTGGAACGTCCTTGGATTCTTTCTCCCCTCATAACAATACACTTAGCTTTTGTTTGTGTAAATATATTGCCCCTGATAAGTATTTTAAGGACTTCAAAACTCATGCTGCCATGTGCATGTCTAGGTACCAGCACTGTCTATGCCCATGGTTTCTTCTTATGTGCAATCTGAAAATTACAAGCTTTTAAAACAATAGTATTCTTTCTATTTTGAAGAGCTCAATTGCTTTCTTTGTTGGAGTAGCTTAAGAGTGTTTTTCCCCCTACTTTCTACTGTTTTTTTTTTTTTTAAGCGAACATCAAAATTACTTACAAATAATAATGGGAAACCCTCCAATTTCAGATGGTCAAAACATGAAATTAACCCAGTAAGAGGAATCAGGAAATGAGAAAACGATTTGACTATTTTTTCCCCTTGAGTTTTTAAATATCTGGCTTTTTACAATTTCATAACAGAATATTAGAACTAT
Source organism: Sarcophilus harrisii (assembly GCF_902635505.1). Lineage (NCBI taxonomy): Eukaryota > Metazoa > Chordata > Mammalia > Dasyuromorphia > Dasyuridae > Sarcophilus > Sarcophilus harrisii. Next base: position 95,656,278 of record NC_045428.1, read on the forward strand.
ACCTTAAAAAGTGCTGTGGAGTTAGATGAAAACTATTTGTGCACTGGAACAGAGAAATACATTATTGTGAAAGTAGGGGAGAACTCCGTGCCTTTCTTTCTGGTCACCAAGCCAGTTCAGAAACAATATAAATTTATTGGAGTCCTTACATTTAAAAATGATGATGCAAATTCAATTTTGCAATTTCAGACCTCACAAAGTTCTATTTAAGCTATTTCCATCAATTTCAGATGTGATTTTGGACAGTACCTCTTGCAAAACTGTTTTCAGAGGGAAGAACGATCAAATCTCATCAACCTTACAATCTTGCAAAGAATTGTCTTTGGTTCCTGGTAATAACTTTTCCAAAGTACTGCTCTTGATTTTTATTATTCTTAAATATTTAAATTAGAAAACAAAACAAACAAAAAAAATAAACAAGGGAACTTGTACATGTTAAACCCAATTGCTCTTTGTATTTTGGACAATTTATGTATCTGAAATGTGTTGTCTCTGTTATACAATATTATTTTGCCAGGAGACTACAGGTTGATTTAGCTTGATAGCTAAAATTTAATGGAGAAGTGACTGTGCTATTTAATTCTACTAAGCATTGTCTTTCTTTTACTAGACACAGAGAACTACACATTTTTTTAAAAGGTGGTGTTTACATGAAATTAACTAAGAGCGAATAGGGTTCATTTTTTTCAACACTCCTAACCCTGACCAACCAGCTACACCATTCATTGTATGTGTCTGAATATGTTCAAAATAAATGAACCACGAAACATGAGATTTTAAGAATTGGTTGTGCCAATGTAAGAAGAATTTACCTTTAGGCTCTCTGTCACTAGTGATTTACTATTTTTAGGTGTTTAACACATTATATGTATTTAGTAGTGATTATTTATTTACTTGACTGAGGTAATTCAGCACCCATGACTCTGAGCTTTCTAGCTGAGTTGAGGGAATCTTGCTTTCATTCATTTGGCCAGCAGCTACCTTTGTCATAGACCTCTGGTGCTTTGCTTCCCATGAAGCCATCTGAGATTGCCAACTTCACACTTTTGAAACAGCCTGTATCAGCCGGCAATGCATGATCAACCAGTGGAATTTGAAGGGGCCTTACATCATATATAAAACAGGGAAAAAAACCTCTCATCATCAAATTGAGCTCCACCCTATTCAAACACATACATATACATACATAAAAGTTTAATGATTAGTTCATTTCTCACTTACTAAAAAAGTACTATTTTTGAGGTCAAGCAAAATAAATGACATTTTGTAGAAACTTTTGAAAGATAATGTTCCGACAATTGTTTACTGCTAATAACATTGCATACAATACTTAGAAGGAAGGAGAATTAGTGTTTTTTAGGTCTTTCTCAAAGTAAGTGCTAAAGGGGGAAATCCAACAATTTCAAAGAATATTTTAATAGTTTTGCTTTAGTGTCTGTAATGAACCTTACTGTAGATGATAATATGTTAAGGTTGATTCACCACACCATAAATTAACTGGATTCATGGTCAGAAAATTGGCTTACACTGATACCCCCAATTAACAGAGACCTTTTTAACTATGATGTGCCATTAGAGCTTGTAGATGGTACCCATTTAGAAATATGGCCATAAAAATCATGTGATGACCAGTAATGGAGCAGGATGCTTTATTAAAACCAGCTTTAAAACTGAATGTTACTTAATGGAGTAGAAGTTGCTGAGGTCAACAAGTAGTCTAAGGTCTGACATAATATACATGCACTCATTATTGTCTAATTACATTCTTTTTGACAACAGATAGCATTTATCAGAGCATTAATTCAGATGAGAGTTTTGGCTATCAAGATTTGTGGATTTGAAACAGAACTGAATGCGACCTGATTCAAGTCTTGATTCCCCTGGCCCCATTTTTCCACAGGTTGGCAATTCCATTTATCAGCTTCATCATTCCCATAAAGTTCTGAGCTGCACCAAGAAATTGGTGAACAAGGACAACAAAAGCAGCATACATTGTATGGATTATCTCAACGCTATTGTCTAATGGCTGTGTTTAATGTGATCTATCTGGAAAATGAGGACTACGAATAAAAAGCAATTACTAATAGCTGTGTTGCCTCTTCTTGCATTCATTAACACTGGAAGCAATGTGTTAAACACTGCATACCACAGGGAGCTTGGTGTAATTACTTTGGAAAAGCAACTTGTGGCAATGCAATTGTTACTGCTAGTTCTCTGCTCATCCAAAAAAAAAAAAAAAAAAAAAAAGATATGGACAACCCTATGAATCTTCCTTTTTTGTAGATCAGAAATAGTATTTCAGTGTTTTCTCAGAAGGACAATTTGGAATCTGCAGATTTAGAGTGTTCAAAATGTCAATCATGCAGTAACCATGGGGCTGGAGAAATATAAACTAATATAGATTCCGCAACAAGTCAAATCTCAAAGAAATCAATGAAAAAACAAACTATTTTTTAGTGACCTCAAGCCTGAGTGTTCACATTTTTAACTGACAAAAATCACACTCTTATGGTTGTCATATAAAAGATGTGCTTCATTGTTCAGGCCAATCTAAAAGTAATTAATATAGTTAAAAAAGAAATGGACAGATTTGGGAATTAATCTTTGTAATCTCCTGGTGAAAAGTCACTAAAAGAAAGGAACATTTTAACAGGAAAACAGTTTTTCAAGTCATATCATAATCAGATCAATATGGCTAAGGTATAATTAGTAGCATTTTGAAAATATTTTCATTTTTACAATAAGTTTACAATTTTTACAATAGGTCTATACTTTACAACACATCTTTAGCATGTCAGGTAAGACTTTGATTTCATCTAACAGGAAAAAAAAGTTACTTTGGTTAGTATTTGCATAGCTCCTCTGAAATATTCTTAGAAGTTTTATAGCTAGAAGCAACCTTTGAGGTTATTTATTTAAATCTCCTCACTTTATAGATGAGAGAAGTATCACATTGAGAGGAAAAGTGATATTCAAAATCATAAAAGTGAAACGAGAAAAAAAACTTTCATGATTTACACAGCCTAATATGCTATACTTTATATTAAACTGGCATAATCTGAAAACCAAAGACATCATTTTAGTATAGTCCTGCCAACTGTCCCATACTGTATATAACATTAACTTTTGTCTCTTGCAGTCACTAACTTCAAGCATAATATAAATAACTTGGTTAAATACCTTCTTTAAAGGAAAGGCCCATTTTTTTTAAAGCAATCCAATCATTGATTCTATGTATATATAGATGGCACTCTTAATTCAAACTGTTCATGAGTGTAGTTCTTTGCACATCAAAACCATTTAGTAGAGAGTCCATTGTTATATAGTAGTAGCTAATTAACTAGAGGTTCCTAGATCTCCAGTCACTCAGAATATGCTATAGAGACTTATGCACAGGACTGCTCTCCCAGCTTTATTCCTCATCAGTGAAATATGAAAATTACCTAAATCATATATTTTCAGTCATAAGTACCCAAAGGCTGGATTTCCTTGACAATAACACAGAATATTCTGTGCAGGAGATGTGCAGCTTGAATTCTTAAAGGTCAGGATAGTATCAGCAGTGCACATAGAAACAGACCAGAAAGTTAATGAACCATCTTTAAGCCTTTTAAGGTACACTTTCCAGGATGCTTATAGCAGACTTCACAGAAGAAAAAATAACATCTTCTATTCATTTTTATGTTTAAAAATAATAGTTCCAGGTAACACTCATGTTATATGTAATGATTAGATTCTGTGCTATCCAGAATTAAAAGATGCAATTTTCTAGTCTTCAAATTTCAGAGTTAGTTTATTTTCCTCAATTATTTTCCTCAGTTTTCACAGCAAAAATAGTATTTTCTTAAAGAGATTAATTGTGTGGAAACTTTTATGAAACTCTCTTCAAGTTGCCATTTTTAATTTGTGTTATATGACATGTATTTCTCAAAATGGATGTACTGAGAAAATAATCAATGTTTTTCCTTGGGTTTAAATTGTCCCTCCAAATAATAGACACTTTTATTCTAAAAGAAGTTATAATTTATCAAGGATTACTAAGTAAATTCAAAAGGCAAAAAATAAATACCTCAATGATTCATCACTGATAACAACTACTTTTAAGATTTAGAAAACCAAGTTCTACACAACTATGAGATGTAAAGCATATTGATTGATGTTGTTCAACTGCTTGCTAAATATCTCAGTTTTTCTAACAGTTGTTCTGTTAGAATAAACCTAATTTTCTGCCCCATTCTCTATTTTACTATGAATACTGAGAAACTCATACATTTCTCTCTGAAGGAGTTGCTTCAACCTTTTAGTGCTATTTTTCTCCAAAATATCTCTATATTCAAATGATGTTGAATTGTTTTCTACCTCTCTCCAGGCTTCAATTTCAAGTATCACATATTTGGGGATCATCCGTTATAACTAAACAGAATAATGCAGATGGAATGTGGAGTTTATTATTCTCATTTTTAACAATACTTCCTATGCTATCCTTGCAAGAAGGTCAAAGGCAGTGCACTAATTAGTTGTGTGAATTTGGAAAATCTTTTAATCTCTCTGAGTCTTACTTTCCTCATTTACAAAGGGAGAAGTTAGACTTGATTGCCCCAAAGCCTTCCTTGACCTAAATTTATGATCCCAAATTCCTATATCCCAGGAAAGCATGGAAATAAATATATACCAAATGTTCTGATTAGCAGTCTACACTTGGTATGCATAGCTTCCATGAACCCACTTAGCTCTTGTTTTGTTTGTTCACTTTTTGCCGCTATTAGAGGAGTCATGGGACAATTCTTTAAATTATGTTAATTTACTTTAAATTATGTTAAATACAAAATGTGTTAACAGACACATGTATCTTTATGTGAAATTACATACATTTAATGCACATATATAAGCATACATTTTTATATATACACATACATGCATAAGAACACAACATGTATAAATATACACTGCACACATACACATGTATGCATATACATACATGTGTATCTGTTTACATATGTACATTGCACAGTATATAATACATGTCTGTGTTGTGTATGTGTATACACATGTACACATGTGTATACACATACATATATAAAATTTGACAAGCTCAGCAAAGGAACATTCCAATAATTATTTACAATATTAGAAAATGCAGACTATATCTTAATCCTTTCACTGGAAAGAGAGACTCAAGAGTCAAGCGTTAGAGAAAATGTAGAAACAATTTCTGAAATATTAAGAGAATTGTAAATAGAATGTTGTCCATGAAAAATTATATGATTATGTGCTATTTCCTTACATTAACAAATCATTTGACTTCTTATACTCTTAGCTCCTTAAATATAAAATGTAGATATTACCTTTGGTGATTATCATAATGATCATTTATTGAGTACCAAAAACACAGAATAGCTTTTTAAAGTGAAATTAGGAGGGATAGGGGATAGCTTAGGGGAAGTTAAAAAAAAAAGAGTCTCTTGATTATATGTATTGTTTTATACATCTATAGGCACTGATAGGCAGTTTAAATACTTTATGAGTTTACCCTTGAAGTGACACTGCTTTAATAATAATAATAATAATGATAATATATTGAAAGAGTGACAGTGATAGTGTTAAAAGCAAGCATGTTGGCAATCTAGCACAAATATTAATCACCATCCCCAGTCCATAATAAGGATTTTATTTGGCATAGAATGTCCTAATATATAATAATTTGATGAAAATTGAAGTTATTATAAATTGTAATTAATATTGAGTCTTGCCAACAGACCAGGAGTGCTTTTTGCAACACTTTTTGTCTTTAAAAGCTGCATTTTACAACTTATACTAGCTCCAGTAATACATATCACAGTCTCTCTGGTTGTTCTTCCTTCCACTGGTGATTCATATTATTAGTCCAAATGTAAATGGAAAACTTGTTCAATTTTATTTGTTCTGTAATCTTCCTATTAAAAACAAAACAAAACAACAAAAACACAACAACAATATAATTGCTGGTTTGCCACCATTATTCAATCTAATTTACTTACTTAATAGCTCCTTTGCATCCTGGAACACACATTTTTCTCAAAGAATGTTATGAGTCCACCTGTCATCTTTTTTCTAGTGTACAAGAATAGAGGAGATCAGATTGGGACAGTTAAATCAGAAAAAGAAAAAACAAATAAGATAGACTCTTTCCTAGGCTCTACCAATATTAACCTTGTTGCTCATTGGTAAAATGGTCACTCATGATTTTGCATAAAGAGAAAATGCTCATTCCAGCATTTTAGTGGTGTTTTATTTTTAAGTTGCTGAAATTCAGTACCTCACATTTTCTGAAATGATACTAATGTACTCTATCATCATGAGGTGAAGTGTGAAAGACAAATGATGATATATAAAAAGATAAGATATGGCTTATCAGATGTGAAAATCATGCCAAATGAAGAACTGCTTTTTCTTGGTTTTGACAAGATCTGTACTTGTAGGTAACTGTGCCCTATAAACTTTAGACCTCTTTCTATCCACAGAAAGTTATCAAAAGTGGGGATTTTTTTTTCCTTTTAGCTGAATCATATTCGTTATATATATTTTTTCTGTTTCTAGGTTCAAATCCTGGGGTGACAGCTATCATTTTAGAGGTGACTCATTGCAGTCATTTAGAGAGTTCCCTAACAGATGGATAGGTCTTTGTTTCCCAGGGAACCTTGTCAGGTTATGATTTTCAACAGTTTTTAATCATTTTAACAAAACTTATACGCATATGTCAATTACCCTATTCAGAAATGCTAATAATTTAGTAATCTGCGAATGACAGAAAGCTTTTTTCTTTTTTAATCTATAACATTTCCTTTTTAAGGGATGAAAAACATGAAACAAACTTACATTTAAATATCACCTCTCCGCTTTTTTCAAGGAATGATTTTAGACATTTAAAAAGATACATTTCATTTTTATATTGTTGATTATTTAATATCCTTGGATACATAATAAAAAGAACAAGAAAACCTTATTGCTAACTTATGAACTTGTATAATTTTTAGATGATGAATCTGAGCTCTTGGGAGATTAAGTTATTTGACAACAATAGGAGTCCTCTGAGTCCAGAGTACTTTCCCCTCTAGCAGGCTACTCTAAGAAACATTGTCCTGTGCAACATTAAGGCTTAAAGGTAAATGGAAATAAAGGCTATTTCAGTTCTAAGGAGACTATATTTCAAAGTTTTCATAGAAAATATACCCTAAGTGAATTAAAGGAAAACAAAACAACTTTGGCGCTTGCACAAATATATACACACATTATATGGTTAAAATTTCTTTTAAAATGTTCCTTAGAACAATCTTGCCATCTACATCAGTATCTAATTTTCTTGGTGTTAATAAGATCAGTCAGGTCTTTCCTGTCAATGCTCACTATATGATGGCAGCACTCACCATCATTTCTCCAAGAACCCAAAGAGGCCTTTGTCTCACGTGCCACTACTTCATAGGAAAAATACCCTCTCTGGTCAAATGCTCTTCAATGAAGTTAAACAAGTGTCAGCTGGCACCATACAGCTCTGTTATAATGAAAACATGAGGTGGCTGCCATTACACAGTCCTGCTCTAATGAGAACAGTAGGAGACTAGCATTACAATGGTCTAATGAAAACAGGAAATGGCTGGCATTAAATTGGTATAATAAAAGCAGGGGGTGGCTGGCATTACATTGGTACAATGAATAAATTAAGAGATGTCTATCTCTACCAGTCTCATCTACATTATATATGACCTCAATGCACACAATATCATCCTTGTCCACTCAAAGTCATGCCAATGACTACTTCAAAAAACTGTTCGGGGTTATTGTTTGGAAGAATCAAAATATTCTGTTTGTGTTTACTTAAGAAAAAATGTGACCATACTGGCAAAAATGGCAAAATTTAGACCAAGATCTTTCTCTTTTTGAAAAAAACCAGGATAATTCCTGACATCCAACCTGATAAAATGTGAAGGTTAAAGAAGCTTAGCTAAGAATGAAATCCAAATCAAGTTGCTTCTTTGGTCTCCTGTTTTCTTGACCCACTCTTTTCAGTTAAATATACAGGGGTGACAAACTATTTAAGGCTATTTCACAAAAGGAACAGAAAAAGGGGAACAAAAATAAATGCTGAGGAAGAAAAATAAAAAAAAAAAAGAATTTAAGAAGAAAATCAATCATTCAACTAATGGGATTTTTTGACTGATCAAAAAGGTCAGAATTTCTTATGCCTTGTTTTTCGACTTAGCCTCCTTAGTTGAGAATTTTTGTTGTGGTTGTTTTTAATTATTACTGCAACAGGGGTCTTGTGTGTGGCTCCCAGACCATAAATATACAAGAGTTGTCTGTTTTATTGTGACTTTTATGGCCATCTGAATCTGATTCATTCTTGTCTCCCTAATCTGGGGTGGATTCACAGGCAAGTTCATAGAGTTCAAGGCCAGTACATTAAGACAGTCCATCAATCTACTGTGTTTCCTTGTTGCTCTAACGCCCATTTTTCATTTGGAATATCAACCACATTAAAAAAAAAAAAAAAAGGTTGGCTCCCCTGTAAACTCGTATATAAGAATGGGGAAGAATGAATGCATTGATTTCTTCCCCAAAACAAGGCTTGGTATATTCTATAGTTCCATTTGAAAATATTTTGCTTCCAGAAGACTTATACATGCTCCCCAAAGCATCTGCTTCTCTTCCCAGAAGAATCTAGGGGGAAAAATATTCTAGTCAGGTACCACAAAGTAAAACAGCACTATGATGCAAATTAGGGACCAATACAGATAATCCAACAAACTTTCTCATTCATTATTTGGATACTGAAACTCATTTTTCTCTGATCTGCAGTTTACATGTTGTTTTATAACTCTTCAGAATTAGCTTAAAGAACTAATGCTTGAAATTTTATGAAAAAGCTTTTATGTCTAACTTATATTGGATGAAGCAAAGAACACTGAGACATGATAATTTTCACATATTCTCTAATTTTTGTTTCAATTGAGGGATGGGACAATTTTTTCCCCTTTATTTTTCTTATTAGAAGATCTCAAAATAAGTTGTATGAAAATTTAGTCTGGGTGAGGTGAAAAGAGGAGGACAAACTAAGACTAGGAAATTTGTTGTTCTCTCCCTAAACACACACACACACACACACACACACACATACATGCACACACGCATGCACATGCGCATGCATGTGCACATGCTGCTTTATATTTTCAGGACTCAAATGTGATTTCTGATGACCAGTACCTTAATATGTGTGTTATATAAAGTTGTTTCTGAGTTTTGCATTTAGAAATACAGATATGGTTTAATTGAGACCAAGAAATGCATGCCACACATTCAGAATTAGAAACTGGCTCTAGGCCATCAATCCTGGCAACCCAGAAGCTGATTTCATCTTTTGCCAAGTTTCTGCTAGGCCCAAAGTAACTAAATCGGAATTGTAGTGTTAAACTCCTTCAAGAGAGGAGGAACTAAAATCTCTTTTAGTTCCTTGGGCTAAGTAATGTGAAAGTTAAAGACTACATTTCATTTAGAATATAGACACACAAGGCAGAAAATTTTGGATCAAAGAAATACCAACAGTGTTAGTGGTGTCCAATTAGAATATTATATGGATTGCTTCCTGGTCAGCCCTTTCCAACCATCAAGGTTGTTTATTCTTTGTAAATACAGCGGGCGCAATGCATGCTGCCTATGTTGCCAGCCTATACTAAAATATGTGGTAGCTTATGAATATTGTATACCATAAATTTGCTTGACAGGTCTCATCACTTTGCAAGCAATATTTCTCATTAGCCAACTTAGCAGGCTAATGGCATTTTGCCCTATTTCCAAACTAACAAATTCTGTCAAGGTTGGCATATTTATTACATTATTAAATACATCAGTCAATACCACCTGGTGTAATTGAGTCTTGTTATGTGATTCAGATAGTTGTTAAAACTATGGATTTTTCAGAGTCAAGTCAAACACCAGAAAAGAATATTGTTCTAATGTAATTTTGGATAAATAACTATTTCCACAGAAACTATTCCTGATTTAAGATAATGAATTGACCTTTCCTCAGATTTTGCTCAAAATCTTTTATAATTATGTTGTGCTGAAAGTAGTGCATTAAGTAACTGATTATCCTTGATTTCAGCTTTGTGCAAAATCCAATACCTGTAATTATAAGATCACAAATGAATGAGGTGGCAAGAGTGAGAATTATTCAACAGTGTGTGTGTGTGTGTGTGTGTGTGTGTGTGTGTGTGTGTGCTTATATATCTGTCATATAGGCTAATTTAAAGAAGGTAGAGAATGTTTTTTAAAAGGACAAAATATTAGGGAATATCATGTTATCTATTATAGAGAATATTACATCATTATATTATATACTAATATGATATAAAATTATATTATATAAAGAATATTATAATATAGAGAAATATTGTAGAAAAAGAAACTGGTAAATTATTTTTAAAACAAGAAATATTTGAAGTGCTAATAGTGAAAGGAAAGTCTATGGTGAGGAAAAATGCAGCTACTTTTCTTGCAGATCTTTACAAAACATTTGAATTCTTAAGACTCACACTAAGTAAACAAATATGACTAAGCTAAGTTTCAAAGGGAAAAAATAAAAAAATATAGAATTTCAAAGTCACTCATAAACTGAGAGACAAATCAGAAACATAGTCTTGATGTCAAGGTCTATCATTCTACCTTCCCATTCCACTGCACCCCAGCTCAAAAAACCTAAGATCACACAGAATGCTCATTAAATAAGGAAGATATTTTGGCATTTTGACATTCTCCTAATATTTTTTCATCAAAAGAACTAAATAATTGTTACAATAAATCTTATGAAATGTTCAGTATTATCAAAAGTTAGTATTAAAGACTACTTCTAAATCCAGAATAGCTAGGTGTTAGAGAAGAGAGTATTAGGCCTGAAGTCAGGAAGACTCATCTTCATGAGTTCAATCTGGGCTCAGACATTTATTAGCTGTGTAACCCTGAATAAATTACTCTTGATTATCTCAATTTTTCGTCTGTAAAATGAGCGGGAAAAGGAAATGTCTTTGCCACTCCAGTATCTTTATCAGGAAAATCCAAAATGTAGGATCATGAAGAGTAGGACATGACTGAAAATAACTGAATAACAACAAAACTCTGCGTTCCTGGGATTATCCTTGAAAATTCTTCTTATCAAAACTTCTCATTTTACAGATAAGAAAACTAATGCTCAGGAAAGTTAAATAGTTTGTCCAAGGGCACCCAATAGAGCTAGGGATGAATAAAACAAAAAATGAAACTGAATGGTTTATAATTATGGTGATAAAGTTTTTTTTCTCAAAAAATGAGAAAAGTCATATTTCTCTGCAGAAGAACTTAAAATATGACTTTATATATACTACCACATTTGATTAATGCATTTTTTTTGTTTTTACTGAAATGTTTTTCTCTGTCTCTGTATATCTTTTAAAAATGTTTATTTCATCAATCCATTCTTGGTATCTATTATCCTATATATTTTTTCTATTTTGTTCCTAACCTCTCCAAGAAAGCTATCTTCAATCAATGTTTCCACATCATTTCCCCAAAGATACTAATAATTTCTTAATTCCCAAGTCTAATGGCTTTTTCTCCTTCCTCATTCTTTTTGACCTCCTAAAACCTTTGACCCTGCCAACGAAACTCTTCTTGAAATTTTCTTCTCTTCAGGCTGTTGTGACACTGTTCTCAGCTGGTTTTTCTACTACCTTTCTGACTCCTTATTCTTCTTTGCTTGCTCTTTATTCAATTGTGTCTGCTAGTAATGAGCATCCCACAAGACTACCACAGGCCTTCTTCTCTTCTCTTTCTCCTTTCCTTCTTTCCCCTTTGTGCTACTTCTCTTCTTGATCTAATTAGCTTCCATGTATTTAAGATTCATCTCTAAGAAGAAGAGTCTCAGATATAGTTACCCAGTCTCAATTTTTCTCCTGATTTCTTAATGGGATGTCTCACATCATACAAAGCTGCAATTTCCGCAAAACCCCTTTTTAGTCACTCAAATTTACAGCTTAAATGTCTTATTAAATTCCTCATTCTCATTTATTTTCTCCATATCCAATCTGTACACACATACATAGTTACATATATGTATATATGTATACACACTCATAGGTGTATATATGTCATTTTCTCTTTCTGAGCCAAAGGTCTCTATAAATCACAAAATACTTTTCAAATACTCTTCAAAGAAAGATGTTTGTCCCTATGGACTGAAAATATCATGACACTGGTCATTTCTCAAACCCTAATTACATAAGAGATGGATTTCTCAGTAAATAGTGGAAGAAGAAAGGCCATATATGAAAATTATGGTATAATAGCAATGATTATTTATTCACTTTGTGGCAATACATATATGTAACTCATTTTCAACAAAACTTGCTTAAAATTTTTGATTCACACAGAAGAAAAATTATATGTTATTATTTACATTAAGAAATGATTCTTTGCTTAAGAAAACTACCCTCAATAGGATTCCTTTAAATGATAATCACAAATAATAAAATATGATTTAAAATATAAAATATACTTTTTTTTCCAGAAGTACCTATACTACATAAGGAAGAAGATATACATGAACATGATTTATTTAATCATTAAAATTATTCACTTAATAAATTATAAATCTAATGACTGATGGCTGGCAGACTTGCTATTTTTAATAGCAATATTTTTAATAGTCTTTAAAAGTAAGTATTATTGTTCCAATTTTATAGTTGTGGAAAGAGGCTCAGAAAAAAAGTGTGATGTGTACATGTTCACACAATAAATTCAGGTAATGTTACTGAAAACCAGAATGTATCTATGTCCTAACCCAGCACCGGTTTTTTTTTTCTAAAACAGGACAGAATATCTATTTGTAGCATTGAGGATATCTTTAAATTCCTTGTGTTATTATCCAATTAAAACATATTTTAATACTAAGAAACAAAAACATAACCAAAATAGTGTATCTTGTTAGTATAATGCTGAAACTATCTTTAAATTTTGTTGCTATCACCCAGGGAACTAATTAGCAAAACGTGTTCTAGTACACTAATATGCAAAGTGCTTCTCTAGGAGTGCTTGGCAATTTTGCTCACCATATATCCATTTAAACTTCATGAATTATCAACCACCTGATTTGGCCTTGACCATAATTTCAGGTACTTTTGAGCTTGCAATTTTAATGTTATGGAACATCAGAGACCAGATTTTAAGAAAACAAATTGTTGCTTCCTTTTCCTACCTGATATTAAGAATTGATCTATAAATTATTATATATTTATTAATTGCCTATTACATGCCAGATACTGTTCTGGGAACTAGAGATATAAATGCAAAACAAAGAAACAGCCTTTTATTGGAATTATCTTACTTTCTAATTGGATTAGAGAGACAAAAACTATAAAATATATACTTATTTTTATGTCTCTGCCAATATTTATGTATATGTCTATGTGTATTTATCTATATCTATCTGAATCTGTATCCAAATCTATCTGTATCTATCCCTATATCATATCTGTATCTATATCTATGTCCATGTCTATAGCTACTTTTACATAGTTGTCTATATAGAAAGGGAAAGCTAGATTGACAAGGCTGTATAGATGTATTTATAGGCATTTGCATATAAATATAGAGATAACCATATTTGTAAACATTTAGTTATGTGATATGGTATGTGATATAGATAAATGATATGCAGAAAAATATAAAGATAATTTATTTAAATGCATACAAATAAATTAAATGCAAGAAGGTTTGGGAAGTAAGGGAGGATCAGAAGGTCTTCATGCAGAATATGATACTTGTGTTCTACCTTAAAGTAAAAGAGAAACTCTACAAGGCAGAGGGTAGGAAAGAGTCTATTGTGGGAATGCAGGAGGTCTAGTAAAAGACAGAGATGGGATATTCAGTTGGGGAGGATCTGAGAGAGTGGAAAGATCATTATATCCCAATGAGGTTGGAAAGATAGGTTGGGGCCAGGATGTATAGAGCTTTAATTTCAAAAAGGAGGAGGTAGAGTCAAGCTGGAGGAGTGTCAGGAAGAGGTATAGCCAGGTTCTCAAGCACAAATACTTTGGCAATATGTAGAAAATGTGTCAAACTAAGTGAAAATCAGCCATTTAAGGGGAAAAATGTCAAATCATATTTTTCAGCCTAGGTAAGCAGAGGGAAATGAATAACTCTGTAAATTCTGGGAAGGGAGATTTCACTAGAAATGTACGATATAGAACATTACAGTGTATTTCAGTAAACTGAAAGTACCGAGGTACGCCCAGGGAAATAAATGGGCCTAGAACTATAGAGAAGAAGGCAGAATGTGGTGTGGATGGCAGAATGGAAGATGGAGGAAGAGATGCCAAATGATAGCTCTGTTATTCACAGTGAAGTTCTGGGGCTCAGATCCAGCATAGAATGAAGAGAAGATCTGTTCCTAGGGTTAAAGGGGTCTTTCAGGAATTCTAAGATAAGGAGAGGATATATATAGGCAATAGGTTATGTACTGAGCAATTTGCAAGTTAAAAAAACAAACAAATATGGTTCTGATTCAAAGAGCAGAACAGATTTCATTTATACTCTCTAGTCCAATCTCAGGCCTGCAGAAGAAAAACAGGGTAGTATTCTCAAAATATAGAATCTCAGAATCCTATAGTTATATCTTTCTGAACCTGAAAAGCTTTCCAACAGTAATTTATTGAAAATTCAACAAGGAGCAAGTCAAAAATTGTATCTAACAGGCTCAGACACAAATCAGAAAGTTGTAGAACTCATACAAGTGCAGCAATGATATACTTTTGTCCTGGATCAGACCACTTTAAATACACTGAAATTTTGCAAGTCCCCAGTCTAAAATGTCCCTGATATCTTATAATAATGCAATAATCATTTTCCCATTTAAGCAATACTAGACACTAGACACAGGAGGGCACAAGCACAAACCATGCACAGAGCATAGCCCTAACATGAAGTTTGAAGTTAGGAAGTAGAATGAAGAAGCAATCACACAAAGAAATCCCTTTAAAAGGAATGTTTGGTAACAGTGTTGGGGTGTACCTTATAGAGAAGATGTAGCAAAAACCCTAAGGCCATCTGGTCTTGGGAGTGGTATTATTAGAAATGATGTATTTCTTCCCCTAGCTTCTAGAGAAGATATTGCAACAACATTAAGGTCCCCTGGCCTTGGGAATATTGTTGTTCCACAAATGTTGCTGGCTATCAGATAACAATGTGTGGCTCATGAAGTGTATACCAGAGCACTCCTCAAATCCTCCTCTAAGCCATAAACTTAACATGTCAGTGACATGAAGGACCTAATCTCTCTAATTTTTTTATTATAAATTTATCTTCCTGTTCCTGGTTCCTTGGTAAAGTCTTTTGGAACTTAGCCATCTTCAATTGGCATTACGATTGTAATACATTTTGCCACTTGATTTGGAGATGTATCCAAGCCTGCAAATTCTTTTGAGACACCTCTTAACACCAGTCTGAAACTTCAAACTCTGGGGAGTCTCCTTTGAACCTCAACAACAGAGAGGCTCAAAACACTGAGAGGAAAAAAATTCCAAAATAGCTATAAAATAAAATTAAAAGAAATACATAGCTAGAGCAAAAATTCTAATAAAATTCCTGGAAGTGATTTAGCAGTATTTTTTTCCTTTTTTTGAAGTGCTAAAATTTATATTAAAAACCAAATGAAAGCACTAGAATAAAAATGGGAAGAGAAATGAAAGTTATATAAGGAAAAATTGGGGGAGGGGGAAGAGTTAACATCCTAGAACCAGAGATACAAAACATTACCCAAGAATCAAACTTCTGAACATTAGAATTAATCTTATAAAAGACTATGACTCCACCAGATAAAAAAATGTCAAAGACAAAAATAAATAGGAGAAATATGAAAATATCTTGTAGTAAAAACCATTGCCTAAAAATAGATTGAGAAAAATCTGATTTGAATGTTATGACAAAAAAAAATATCTAGGCATCATATTTTAAGAAAATATAAAACTTCCCACATTTCTTAAAATCAGAAGGCAAAGTGAAAATAGGGAAACAAATTACCAGTTACTTCCTTAATAGAAACCACAGAAACCCAGGAAATATTAGAATCAAAATCCATAGATTTCAGGTTAAAATAATACTATGAGCATCCAGAAAGAAAGAATCCACATATTAAGAAATCATAAGCAGCATTACATATCATTTAGTGACAATTACTACAATGGAGAGAACTTGAAATATATCATTTTACACAAGGCAAAGATTAGAGATTTTTTTATTATTATTACATCTTTTTATTTATAAGATATATGCATGTATGATTTTTCAGCATTGACAATTGTAAAACCTTTTGTTCCAATTTTTCCCCTCCTTCCCCCAACCCCCTCCCCCACATGGCAGGTTGACCAATACATGTTAAATATGCTAAAGTATAAATTAAATACAAAATAAGGATACATGTCTAAACCATTATTTTGCTGTACAAAAAAGAATCGGACTTTGAAATAGTGTACAATTAGCCTGTGAAGGAAATCAAAAATGCCGGCGGGTAAAAATATAGGGGATTGGGAATTCAATGTAATGGCTCTTAGTCATCTCCCAGAGTTCCTTTGCTGGGTGTAGCTGGTTTAATTCATTACTGCTCCATTGGAACTGATTTGGTTCATCTCATTGTTGAAGATGGCCATGTCCATCAGAATTGATCATCATATAGTATTGTTGTTGAAGCATATAATGATCTCCTGGTTCTGCTCATTTCGCTCAGCATCAGTTCATGTAAGTATCTCCAGGCCTTTCTGAAATCATCCGGTTGGTCATTTTGTACAGAACAATAACATTCCATAATAATCATGTATAACAATCTATTCAGCCATTCTCCAACTGATAGACATCCACTCAGTTTCCAGTTTCTGGCCACTACAGAGATGGCAGCCACAAACATTCTTGCACATATAGGTCCCTTTGCTTTCTTTAAAATCTCTTTGAGATATAAACTCAGTAGTATCACTCCCTTGAATGGTAGAAAGCTCAGAAAAAGCCTAGGAAAAAGACAACTTCTGATGTAATGAAAAGGACTATGCCGTAGCGCAGGCCTTTTTGGACTACAGCTGGATCAAAGGGTATACACAGTTTGATAACTTTTTGAGTATAGTTCCAAAGCACTCTCCAGAATGGCTGGATGTATTCACAATTCCATCAACAATGTATCAGTGTCCCAGTTTTCCCACATCCCCTCCAACATTGTGCATTATCTTGCCCATCATTCTAGCCAATCTGACAGGTGTGTAGGGATATCTCAGAGTTGTCTTAATTTGCATTTCTCTGATTAATAATGACTTGGAGCACCTTTTCATATGGCTAGAAATAGTTTCAATTTCTTCATCTGAGAATTGTCTGTTCATATCCTTTGACCATTTATCAAATTGAGAATGGCTTGATTTCTTATAAATTAGAGTCAATTCTCTATATATTTTGGAAATGAGGCCTTTGTCAGAACCTTTGAGTTCTGATGCTTTCCCAGTTTATTGCTTCCTTTCTAATCTTATCTGCATTAGTTTTGTTTGTACAAAACCATTTCAATTTGATATAATCAAAATTTTCTATTTTGTGATCAATAATGATCTCTAGTTATTCTTTGCTCATAAATTCCTTCCTCTTCCACAGGTTTGAGAGGTAAACTATCCTATGTTCTTCTAATTTATTTATATTCTCATTCTTTATGCCTAGGTCCTGAACCCATGTTGACCTTATCTTGGTGTACTGTGTTAAGTGTGGGAAAATTCTTAGTTTCTGCCATTCTAATTTCCAATTTTCCCAGCAATTTTTGTCAAACAATGAGTTCTTATCCCAAAAGCTGGGGTTTTCAGGTTTGTCAAACACTAGATTATTAAAGTTATTGACTGTTTTGTACTTTGAATGTAACCCATTCCAATTAGACTATTAGCCAATACCAAATGGTTTTGGTAACTGCTGCTTTATAATATAATTTTAGATCTGGCACAGCTAGGCCACATTTATTTGATTTCTTTTTCATTAGTTCCCTTGGAAATCTTGACCTTTTGTTTTTCCATATGAACTTTGTTGTTATTTTTCTAGGTCATTAAAATAGTTTTTTGTTTTTTGTTTTTTGTTTTTTTTTTGGAATCTGATTGGTATAGTGCTAAATAAATACATTAGTTTAGGCAGTATTGTCATCTTTATTATATTTGTTTGCCCTATCCAAGAGCATTTAATATTTTTCCAATTGGTTAGATCTAACTTTTTTGTGTGGAAATTGTTTTGTAGTTTTGCTCATATAGTTAACTGATTTTCCCTTGACAGATAGATTCCTAAATATTTTATACTATTAGTAGTTGCTTTAAATTGAATTTCTCTTTGTAACTCTAACTGTTGGATTTTGTTAGTGATATATAAGAATCCTGATGACTTATGTGGGTTTATTTTGTAACCTGCAACTTTGCTAAAGATGTGGATTATTTCTAAGAGCTTTTTAGTAGAATCTCTGGGGTTCTCTAACTATACCATCATATCATCAGCAAAGAGTGATAATTTGGTTTCCTCATTACCTACTCTAATTCCTTTAATCTCTTTCTCAACTCTTATTGCCAAAGCTAGCATTTCTAATACAATATTGAATAGTAGTGGTGACAGTGGGCAACCTTGTTTCACTCCTGATCTTGTTGGGAATGGTTCCAGTTTATCCTTATTACATATGATGCTTACTGATGGTTTTAATTAGATGCTACTGATTATTTTAAGGAAAAGTCCATTTATTCCTATATTCTCAAGTGTTTTTAATAGGAATGGATGTTGGATTTTATCAAATACTTTTTCTGCCTCTATTGAGATGATCATATGGTTTTGGTTAATTTGGTTATTAATATGGTCAATTATACTAATAGTTTTCCTAATATTGAACCAGCCCTGCATTCCTGGTATAAATCCTACTTGATCATGGTGTATTATCCTGGAGATGATTTTCTGTAGTCTTTTTGCTAATATCTTATTTGAGATTTTAGCATCAATATTCATTAGGGAAATTGGTCTTTAATTTTCTTTCTCTGTTTTCAACCTACCTTGTTTATGTATCAGTGCCATGTTTGTGTAATAAAAGGAATTTGGTAGGACTCCTTCATTCCCTATTTTCTCAAATAGTTTATATAGCATTGGGGGTAATTGTTCTTTACATTTTTGGTAGAATTCACATGTAGATCCATGTGGTCCTGGGGATTTTTTCTTAGGGAGTTGATAAATAGATTGTTCTATTTCTTTTTCTGAAATGGGAGTATTTAAGTAATTTACTTCCTCCTCTGTTAATCTGGGAAACCTATATTTTTGGAAGGTGTCATCCATTTCACTTAGGTTATCAAATTTATTGGCATAAAGTTGGGCAAAGTAATTCTTTATTATTGCTCTAATTTCCTCTTCATTGGTGGAAAGTTCTCCCTTTTCATTTTTTAGACTAACAATTTGATTTTCTACCTTCCATTTTAAAATCAGATTTACTAAAGGTTTATCTATTTTATTGTTTTCTTTTTCACAAAACCAACTCTTAGTTTTATTCATTAATTCAATAGATTTTTTTACTTTCAATATTATCAATTTCTCCTTTTAATTTTCTTTTAATTTTAGAATTTCAAGTTTAGTATTTGATTGGGGGTTTTTAATTTGGTCTTTTTTTAGCTTTGTAAGTTGCAAGCCCAATTCATTGATCTTCTCTTTCTCTTTTTTGTACAAGTAAGCCTCTAAAAATATAAAATTTCCCCTTATTACCACTTTGGCTGCATCC
The DNA here is from genome assembly GCF_902635505.1 of Sarcophilus harrisii. Lineage (NCBI taxonomy): Eukaryota > Metazoa > Chordata > Mammalia > Dasyuromorphia > Dasyuridae > Sarcophilus > Sarcophilus harrisii. Next base: position 95,676,085 of record NC_045428.1, read on the forward strand.
TATAAATTTTGGTATGATGCTCATCATTGTCATTATCTTGAGTGAAATTATTAATTCTATCTATAATTTGCTTTCACCCAATCATTCCTTAAGATGAGATTATTTAGTTTCCAATTACTTTTTGGTCTATTTACCCCTAACTTTTTGTTGAATGTATATTTTATTGCATCATGATCTGAAAAGAAAGCATTTACTATTTCTGCCTTCCTACATTTAATTTTGAGGTCTTTATGTTCTAATATATGGTCAGTTTTTGTATAGGTTCCATGAACTTCTGAGAAGAAAGTGAATTCCTTTCTGTCTCCATTCCGTTTTCTTCAAAGATCTATCATACCTAATTTTTCTAATATTCTATTTACCTCTTTAATTTCTTTCTTATTTGTTTTATGGTTTGATTTATCTAATCCTGAGAGTGCAAGGTTGAGATCTCCCACTAGTGTAATTTTGCTGTCTCTTTTTTCTTGCAACTCTCTTAACTTCTCCTTTAGTAAGTTAGATGCTATATCACTTGGTGAATATATGTTTAGTATTGATATTGTTTCATTGTCTATACTACCCTTTAGCAAGATATAGTTTCCTTCCTTATCTCTTTTAATTAGATCAATTTTTGCTTTTGTTTGATCTGAGATAAGGATGGCTACTTCTGCTTTGTTGACTTCGCCTGAAGCATAATAGATTCTGGTCCAGGCATTTACCTTTACTCTGTATGTACCTCCCTCTTTTAAATGTGTTTCCTGCAAACAACATATTGTAGGGTTCTGACTTTTGATGCAGTCTGCTGTCTGCTTCTGCTTTATGGGAGAGTTCATCCCATTCATATTTACAGTTAAAATGACTAATTCTGTATTTCTTGCCATCCTAATATACCCAGATTATGCTTTTCTTTTTCTTTCCCCTCTTCCCCCCTTCCTTAGTATTAAACTTATGGGTCCCACTTGCTTAGTGCAGCTCTCCCTCTATGGGATCCCCTCCCTCCTCCCTTTAAATCCTTTCCCCTTTCTTGCACCCTTCCCTTTTTACTCTTTTTCTTTTTCCCTTTTCCTCTCCTACTTTTTAATGAGGTGAGAGAAGATTCTCTGTAAAACAAATATGTCAATTATTTCCTCTTTGAGCCAACTCTGATGACAGTAAGATTCATACAATGTTCCTCCTCATCTCTAAGTTCCCTCAGATATGATAGGTTTCCTTTGCCTCCTTGTGGGATGTAGTTTCCCTCTTTTTATCTCCCCTTTCCCCTTTTCCTGACACTATCTCCTTTCCATTTCTACTTTCCTTTTTTGTTATGTCAGTAAAATCAAATTATACATGTGGTTTTTATGTATATCCACAACAGAAATACAGTTCTCAAGAGTTCTTTTTACCTTTTTTCTACTTCTCTTGAGTCCTATGGTTGGAGATCAAATTTTTTATTTAAATCTGTTTTTTTTTCCCTTAGAAACAAATGGAATCCCTCTGTTTCATTAAATGTCCATCTTCTTCCATGGAAAAAAAATACTCAGCTTAGCTGGGTAGTTTATTCTTGTCTGCAGTCCAAGTTCTTTCAATAACTTTAATAACCTAGTGTTTGACAAACCCAAAGACCTCAGCTTTTGAAATAAGAACTCACTGCTTGACAAAAATTGCTGGGAAAATTGGAAATTAGTGTGGCAGAAACTAGGCGTTGGCCATACTTAACACTGTACACCAAGATAAATTCAAAATGGGTTCATGATCTAGGAATACAGATTGAGATTATAAATAAATTAGAGGAAAATTAGATAGTTTACCTGTCAGACTTGTGGAAGAGGAAGAAATTTATGACCAAAGAAAAACTAAAGATAATTATTGATCACAAAATAAAAAAAAATTGATTATACCAAATTGAAAAGCTTTTGTACAAACAAAACTAATGCAGACAAAATTAGAAGGGAAGCAATAAATTGGAAAAACATTTTTACAGTCAAAGATTCTGATAAAGGATGCATTTCCAAAATATATAAAGAATTGACTCTAATTTATAAGAAATCAAGCCGTTTTCCAATTGACAAATCATCAAAGGATACAAACAGACAATTCTCAGATGAAGAAATTCAAGCTATTTCAAGCTACATGAAAAGGTGCTCCAAGTCATTATTAATCAGAGAAATGCAAATTAAGACAACTCTGAGATACCCCTACTCACCTGTCAGATTGGGTAGAATGATGGGAAAGATAATACAGAATGTTTGGAGGAGATGTGGGAAAACTGGGACACTGATACATTGTTGATGGAATTGTGAATACATCCAGCCATACTGGAGAGCAATTTGGAACTATATTCAAAAAGTTATCAAATTGTGAATACCCTTTGATTCAGCAGCATTACTACTGGGCTTTTTTTTTTAAAAGAGATTTTAAAGAAGGGAAAGGGACCTTTATGTGCAATAATGTTTGTGGCAGCCATCTTTGTAGTGGCCAGAAACTGGAAACTGAGTGGATGCCCATCAATTGGAGAATGGCTGAATAAATTGTGGTATATGAATATCATGGAATGTTATTGTTCTGTACAAAATGACCAGCAGGATGATTTCAGAAAGGCCTGGAGATACTTACATGAACTGATGCTGAGCTAAATGAGCAGAACCAGGAGATCATTATGTACTTCAACAACAATACTATATGATGATCAATTCTAATGGACATGGCCATCTTCAACAATGAGATGAACCAAATCGGTTCCAATGGAGCAGTAATGAATTAAACCAGCGACATCCAGCGAAAGAACTCTGGGACATGACTATGAACCACTACATAGAATTCCTAATCCCTCTATTTTTGTCCATCTGCATTTTTGATTTCCTTCACAGGCTAATTGTACACTATTTCAAAGTCCAATTCTTTTTGTACAGCAAAATAACTGTATGGACATGTATACATACATTGTATTTAATTTATACTTCAACATATTTAACATGTATTGGTCAACCTGCCATCTGGGATAAGGGGCAGGGGGAAGGAGGGGAAACGTTGGAACAAAACTTTTTGCAATTGTCAATGCTGAAAAATTACCCATGCATATATCTTGTAAATAAAAAGCTTTATTATTTTTTAATAATAAAAAAATAAAAGAAATGAAAGCTACTATGGTGACAGGGATGACCAAAATACCAACTCAGACAAAGATAAAATATCCACAGAGGAAATCTCAAAGGGTGATATGAATTGGACTCAAGGTCAAGGAGGCTTCTTGAAAGTGCTCATAAAGGATTTTAAAAGGCAAATAATAGAGGTAGAATTAAAAATGATAGAAGAAACAGGAGTTATGCAAGAGCGAGTCAACAGCTTTGAAAAGGAAGAAACTTCCTTAAAATATGCAATTGGCCAAATGAAAAAATAATCCACTGAAGAAAGAAATGCCTTAAAAAATACAATAGACTAAATGCAATAATAATAATAATCCATTGAAGAAAACAATACCTTGAAAAGTAGAATTAATGAAATGAAAAAAGAGATAAAAAAGCTAACAAGAAAATCATGCATTAAAAACTAGAACAGAAAAATGGAAGAAATACATTAGAGGTTCTCAGAAAGTCAAGTTCAGCTAACACCCCAACAATTGTTTTCATAATTATTATTTCTATTTACCTCAACATTATTCCTTATCTAACAATTTATTATTTTTTTATTTCTCTTTTTAAGCCAAGAATATATTTTCAATATATTTTTGTTCTACATGTTTTTGCAATCAAACAATTCAGAAGAAAGTGAATATTGTCTGAATTTCTTTAAAATTGAGATAGCACAAAAGTTTGCAGAATTCTAGGGAATTACAAGTAAAACTATTTTACATGTTACCAATTTTATTTTATGTACTACATTTTATGGATTATTTCATGATTGTTGTGTTTGGAAAAGTGGGTGTTACTGAAATCAAAGTTTTATAAAGAATTGAATGAAGAAAAATGTATTTTCATCAATTTCTATGAAAAGTTTTTTTGTGGTTCAGGAATATAAATTCTATTTCCTATAACTTCAATGTACCAATATTCATATTTTTAATTTTCTCACTGTCTTTTAGGACTGTTACCCTCATAAAACTTGGAATTGACTATATATATATATATATATATATTGTTTACAAGAAATACACTTGAAACAGAAACATAATTATCATCTAGTTAAAAAAGGAACTGGAACAAAATCTATTATGATTCAGCTGAAGGAAAAAATAAGGAATAGCAATAATGATTTCATACAGAAAAATATCAAAATGACATTTAATGAAAAGAGAAAAAAGGGAATTATATTTTGCTGAAATATATCAACAATGAAATAATATCAATGCTAAACATAAATATACAAAATCATATAATATCTAAATACATAAAAGAAAGTTTAAATAAATTATAAGGAGAAATGAATAATAAAACAATATCAATTTATTTCTTTCAAAAACTAGGTACATTTTTTTAAAAAGAAAAGAAAAAAGATATAATAGAATTTTAGAAAAGTTAAATATCAGACATTTAGGGATAGATAATTGAAAGTTTACATTATGTTTACATATAAAAATATGAAATACTTAATATATATGTTAGTATAATCATGTTTATGTGTGTATATATGTACATATGTATATATATATATATATATATATACATATATATATATACATGAATTTGTAAAATTCACCAAATGCCATAGCATAAAAGCAAAGAAGTACCAATAAGCAGAAAAAATGTATGTATATGTTACAAACTACAATGAAATAAAAGTTATTTTCAATAAATATGTACTGAAGAAATGATTAAATTAGTAAAAACAAAACAAAACAAAATAAAAAACCCAAAACCTAAATAGTTTAATTGTAATGAATGAATTTTAGAGTCCTTCAGTAATTTCATGAAAGATAATTGCAATAATTAGACAACATATAACATTTTTTAAAGATTCTCTAAAAGTAATCCTTAGGGGAAAATACATTTCTGAACACATTCATAAATAAAACAGAATAATCAGATCAATGAATTTAGAATTCAACTAAAATTTAAATCCAGAAAATCAAGAGTTATAAAAATTGAAAACAAATATCTATATAAAAAATAAAACTACTATGTCTTTAAAAACAGAAAAAAATAGCAAATTCCATTTTTAAATAGAAAAAAGAAAACCAAATCACCAGTATCAATATCAAATAGTAAATTCAAATCCTGTGAACAACAAATAAATTAGTGGGATATATTTTCTCAGTTTTATGCAAATATCACTGGCAATCTAAGAACAGTGGATAAATAGTAACAAAAACATAAAATTATCACATTAACAGTGCAAGAAATATATGTCTTAAGCCATTCTCAGAGGAATAAAAGAAAACTCATAGTTATAATATAACTTCTAGGGAGGAAAATAATAATTAGATGGATTTATAAGTAAATTTTATCAAAAATTAAACTGTTTACAGTTTATTACATATTACAATATTACATAAACTGTTTGAAAAAAATCAGAGAAGAGGATTTTACCAGCATCTTTCTGTAATACAAAATTATTCTTGATACTTACACAAGAGTCAAAACAGGGAAAAAATTAATATAAACCAATATCCCTAGTGAATCCTGATAAATAAAACATGTCAAAAATAATACAATGTTACTAGATAGTACAGATTCTAGAACTACAGGACTGGTTCATTATTAAAACGACTCTAAATTTAGTCAACCATCTTAGAAATAAGAACAATAAAATTTATATGATAATCAATGGATGGGGAAAAAAAAGATAATGAAAAGACCTATAATCCATTTCTGTTTTAAAACAGCAGCATTATCATCATCATTAAAATGCCACAGAATAACATAAATTTTAAAATATTATAAGTAATATCTGATTAAATATAAAGTACAACATTGTGAAAAATTAGTGGGATTTTTTAACGGATTTCCCATAGCATGATTACTAGTCAATACAATGCTAGAAATGTTAGGTATAACTAGAAGAAGAAAGAAATTAGAAATCATTATAGGCAAAGGGAAAACAAAATTCACTCTTTTTAAAGAATATATAATAATTTATTTAGAGAATTATTGTCAACCAAAAATTCATTGAAATAATTAACTTTAGTCAAATTTCAGAATATTAAAAACATAAATCATGAGCATTTCTTTCTATGCACAAAATCTAGCTGTACAGATAAATTCTACTTAAAATAATTTCAGAAAATGTAAAATACTTGAAAGTTTAACTGCTTTGACATATATAGGTATTGCATGAATATTTTATAAAATACTCTTGCACAAATAAATATACATTGAAATAATAAAATAAATATGACTTGTTCATGGGTAGACTGAGTAAATACAATAAAAATAACAATACAATCTAAATTAATTTAACTCATTAATGTTATGCAAACCAATCTACTTCAATATTACTTTGTCAATCTAGAAACAATAATAGAATTCATCTGGAGGAACAATCAAGACTTTCAAGGGAATAATGATATAATATAATGTCATACAATACACATATATATGTATACACACACATATATATACATGAGTGTATGTAGATATGTGTGTGTGTGTATGTGTGTGTATAAGTGAGAGAAATGGGGTTGAGAAAGTTCAGGAGTCTAAGTGTAGTGTTCTTGGTTTTCTGGAAGTCTTGGGAGCAGCCTTCCTTTCAGTAGAATAATCATCAAGAGAATAGCCAGGTGTTAAAGTCCAAATCCTTTATTATCTCCTTCACAGTCTAGTTTCCTTGTCTGGGGTCTAGCTAGCTTTCTGGAGGTCCTTTAGACAGGCCTTGGTCTCAGTTGAGGAAATGCAGAAGGATATCAATCTGTCTCTGAGTCCGAGGGCTTGTGCTTCAGCCTCCAGTCACCACAGAGGTGGACTATGGAATGAATCTGTCTCTCAGTCCCTAGGTCCCCCAGGAGAGCCAGTAGGAGCCTGACTGAAGATGGAATGAATCTCCTTCAGTCTTTGCTGACTATTATATAATCTACTATAATTACATTATCATAGGTATAAATCTTGTGGAACTATATTAAATACTAAGTACATGTACTGAACTAGAGAACTATTAGTCACCATGCTAAACTAGATAAGCATTGTAATTTCACTAACTTAACACCTTATAATAATCCTTCTTTCAAGTTACAGAGTTCTGGCCCATAACATCTAAGCTTTCAAGTTATACCCCAAAATAATAATCTTTGAAACAATTGTACAATGATCAATTGTGAATGACTTAACTGTTTACAGCAATAAAATGATATAATACTATTTCAAAGGACTTAATGTTGAAAAATTCTATCTTCCTCCAAGAGAAAGAATTGATGGAGACTAATGCAGAATGAAATATACTTTTCTTCCCTAATTCCTTCCCTTCCCTTTCCCCTTTCCTTTCCCCTTTCTTTTCCCTATTCCTTTCCTCTTTCCTCCCCTCCCTTTCCTTCCCTTTCCATCCCCTTCCCTCTCCTCTCCTTTCCTTTCCTCATGATTTCATCTGGATTCTTAAACTTCATGGAAAACTTCTTTCTTGTGAATTTAAATGTTTAGGATGTTATGAGAAAAGAAAATTTGAGAACCATTGACCTATGGCATTAGAAAATAATATACCTTCTTTGAAATTCATTTCCAGGAATTGTCTGAAAAATCTATTGACTTTATATAAGAACAATAGATTCTGAATGTGGGGATGGATGTAGATATCTATCCACTATTTCTTTCTAATATACTAGTGACAGTGACATAAAGGAGATTTTTATATGCATGAAGCTTGGGTGCTCTCCAAGTAGCAAAGGTGCTAAAATTTCATTGTCATTTCCATTGAGACCACTCCATATATTGTGTAATGTGGTTAATTAGTTTCATCTCCCAGTACATAAAAAAACAAGATCAGGTATTCTTAACATTATTTATTATTACTATTATTTTGCATTATGGTATATTTTGGAAATTTGATTATGTACCCCTTATTAGAATATTATTTCTAATTCATGTAACTATATATATATATATAAATTTACAAATCAAATAATGTATGTTAAAATTCAATGGAAATATATCTATTTAAATATGTACTACAGATTAAAAATTTACATTTCAGTCACTAGGAATCATCCATGTTATTTAGATATCAAAAGAAAAATAGAGATACTGTTTTCCCATGAATACTTGCAAATGTCTTGTTGGTACTTTATGTGCAGGGGTGAATTAGACTCAATGATTGTGAAAGAGAAGGTAATAACTGCCCAAGAAATGAGCCAACATAACAGGAGCAAAATTTCATTGCATATTTACCCTAATGATTTAGAAGATGAAAAAAAAAAAAAGGCTCTATTGCCCTTTTTTTCTTTCAATAAGGAATCTGGTAATGATGTCAATAGCAATTATTTTAAACCTAGCTTTAAAAGAAACAGCAAAAAATCATAACACAAAATGTTGAAAAGCTTTCTGTTACTAGTTAGAAGACCATGATAAATTATGGGAACACTTAACAGGAAGAACTACAATGTGATAATTAAAAACAAAGAAAGAGAAAAAAAAAGTTACCAAATGGGAAAAGTCATATAGGTAGACATTTTTATTAATTCCTGTAATTGTAATTATCTAGATCATACATATATATATATATATAATATATATTACACACACATATATATATGTATATGTATATATTTGTTTTAGTTATATTTCATTAGAATAGATTTCCAATAGCCAGCTATGTTCAAGCCGAGGTCATTATTTGCTAAGCAGGAGTTGACAGTTCTATTGCCTCAATTCAGAGAGCTAACATCATTATAGCTGAAAGTGAGAGTCCTATCTTTCCATGTAAATTTGTCCCCCAAATCCCGTTTTTTTTTTTTTATTCTCTAGAATGAGTTCCTGTGACTTCTAGTTCTTTTTTTCCATTTACTCTTTTACCTTGTTCCTTAGTTATCTTTTTTTTTCTCCCAGGAGAGAAAAATAAAGTTTATGAATTTCAGTAGATCATTTTTTATAAAAGTGGCAGAAGAACAAAAGTAAAGTTAATTTGGGCTTTGGAACAGGCATTAAAATGCATTAAAATTCTTGAATTGAGGCAGAATTCAAGTCAATTGCTTGGGTAAAGCCAATTTGACATATGAAGAGATAGTATGTGTTGAAAGAAAGTACTTATGTGGACTGATGATATTCTAAGAGAAGAGTAGATGAGATATAACTCAGACTTCACAACTACACATTTCTCTGCTTTGGCAAAGCTCCTAACAAGGACAAAAGAATAGGTATTGAAGTATCTCATTCTCACCTTGATGAACACTTAAAATGTAATTTACTGTTTCTCTCAATTACAACATATTCCACAAGTATTTATTATTTTTGGCATGCTGAAAACTCTCAGGCAAATGATGATGAATGAATGTTTGGTTTGATCTCTTTGGTTTGAACAGAAATCTGGTGTTAAGGCATAATAAGATATTTAGACTAATCTTCATGGCTTTGACTTGAAGCTTTAATCAACTGCCAAGAAGATGTGCTAACACTATAGTGAAAGGAATAATGCAAGATGACAGACTTTTTCCCCCTAGAGAATAAGCTATTTCTCTCAAAAGAAAGAGAGAAAATGGCATATTTCATAAAAATGTTATTTGTATTAATTATCTGGAAGGTTCAACTTAGTTTTGCTATGAAAGCTAGTAACTTAGCAAGAGTACCCATAGTTTCTGAGCAATGGGAATAAATTCAATAATTCCCCATTGGTATTTAATTTCTTACTATACCTTAAAGTATGAAATATACATTTGCCAACTTCTTAAGGCCTTATTTAAATAATGGACAAACAAAAATATCCATCTCACTCCCAAATTAAGAAAAAAAAACCCAACATTATACAAATGATACAAAAAAAAAATTTTGGCAGAGAATAAACTGGTGCATATGGAGGTGGGTGGTAGTGTTTGAACAACAGAACACGTTGTCCCTGAAGAAACATTTCAAGAGAATGTTTATTCCATACTGGAGTATTATGCTTCATTAAGGGAATCATTTCCAACAAAATATTTCTGTCCAACTAGCCTATGATGATTTTCTAATTTAGGACTAAGTTTCCTAAGAACCTTGGGCAGCTATGTGATATGATACATAGAACACTAGTCTTGTAATTGGGAAAAATCATCTTCATGAGTTCAACTCTGGCCTCAGACTATCTGTAGGCAAGTCACTTAATCCTGTTTGCCTCAGCTCCATATCTGTATAATGAATGGAAAAGGAAATGACAAACCACTCCAGTATCTTTGTCAAGAATACCCCAAAATAAGATAGTAAAGAGTTGGATATGATTGAATAAAACAAATCCCCATAGCCTTACCTTTGTGATAGATTGAAGATGGTCCTTCATTTCCTGTTCATATCCTCCATATAAAATGTAGTTATTATGTATAAAATAAAACCTACTGCTTTATAACCCAAAATGTTAGTCCTGACTTTCTACTCATTACTAATGCCATCATTCTTTCAATTATTATACTTCTAACTTTATTTAGAAGGATCTTTAGTTTTCTTCTACCTGTAATCCTTAGCTGTTTTTTCCTGTTACAAGCCATTGATGATGTCTCATATTTACTTCATCCCTAGCATTTCTGTTTCTAACAGTTACTACTATGCAGTTGTAAAAGGACAGAATTTGGACTCAGTAGTGACTCCTGAGTTTACTCCAAGCTTTTCTTCTTCTTGACTTTTTAGCTATAGGAAAGTTTAAATCTTTCTGTGACTTAGTTACCTCATCTGTAAAATGACATGGCTAGGCCACATAACCTTTAAAGTCTCTTTCTAGGTCTAAAATCATATGAACTATGAACCCTAACTGTCATGGCAAAAATAATAATGAATGACACTTTATTAATGTTTAATTGGTGAAAAAAATTTATTCCATTCACTGTTATAAGCTTAAGGAGAAGTGTCAGTTAAAACAGAGGAAAAGTGTATCGCTGGGGCAAATAGGTTTCTGAATACAAGCCATTTCCAAATGTATCTATATTACACAGAAAGCAATCATGCTGATTTTGCAGTCATTTATTCCTTGACTCTTAAGAGCAGTTAGTTACCTTTCGGTGGAGTAGACACAGAAATTTTGCAATCTAGTAATCTAACACAATCCTTGGAAGCATGAGACAGTAAATATTGTTCATGCTTTGGCTGGTCTTACATGTGACCTGGTGAAAGTTAAGAACAAGAAGAAAGGAAGCCAAAAATAAAAACTTAGCTGTGATTTCCCATTTATTCTGAAATGGAGGACTGAAAATCACTCATGTAAAGAAAGGGAGAATAGAATAAATTTTATTTTCTGCCACCTTTTATTTGGAAGAGTACAATATTCTCCAACTCATTCTTAAATGCCTTAATTAATTCCTTTGTTTTGTCCTCTATTCTCAATACTGTTTTATTTATTTATTTATTTATTTTCATTATAGCTTTTTCTTTAAAAGTTATATGCATGGGTAATTTTACAGCATTGACAATTGCCAAACCTTTTGTTCCAATTTTCCCCCTCCTTCCTCCCTCCCCTAAATGGCAGGTTGACCAATACATGTTAAATATGTTAAAGTATAAATTAAATACAATATAAGTATACATGTCCAAACAGTTATTTTGCTGTACAAAAAGAATCGGACTTTGAAATAGTGTATAATTAGCCTGTGAAGGAAACCAAAAATGCAGGCAGACAAAAATAGAGGAATTGGGAATTCTATGTAGTGGTTCATAGTCATCTCCCAGAGTTCTTTTGCTGGGTGTAGCTGGTTCAATTCTCAATACTGTTTTTAACATTATTTTTTCTAGTGTGCAGTTATGATTGAAACACTGCTTTGCTCAGAGATTTTCAATCAATATCACTTCATTTTGTAATGAATAAAATCTAAACTCTTTAGCTTGACATTCAATATCCCCATCCCATCAACATCCATACTCACATACATACACACACACACACACACACACACACACACACACACACAGACACAATCTGGCTCTGACTTTCCTTACCAACTTTACCTTTACTACTTTTTTCACATTGTCTATAATATCCGGGCTAGCTTTCCAGAGGATCTCTGGACAGGCCTTGGTCTTTAGGTGGAGAAGTGCTGAACGCAGGAGAGTCACCACAAGGCCGGTCAAAGAGGGAGTCTGGAGTTTTCTTTGTGTCTGTGTCTGAGACTCTTTATGTCTGTGTCTGAGAGCATCGTTCCAAGTTTACTCAGCCTTTAAATACCTCTATGATTACAACACTACAACAACTGAGCATGTGCCAACTGTAAAACATTACATCACCATATTACACTAAATATATGCCAACTAGAGTGATTACATCATTATATCACATTAAGTATATCCCTATAAGTATAGGGAACCATAACCCATCAGTCATACTGAATAGGTGCTTAACTATAAGACCTGTTGTCCTTGATTCAAGTATCCCTTTCCAGAGTTCAGGCCCTCTCTAATTGTCTATGTTCAAACTTAATTACTTGTTATACTTTCAAAAAAATGTTCATACTTTCTGACCTCTATGTCTTTGTTCATGTTTCTCAAAGTTAAAATGTGTTCATTTTCTTCATCTTGGATCTATATTCCTATTGTGATTCTACCCATCTTTCAAGGACTATTTCAAATGCCAATTTTTCATGAAGTTTTTTCTTATCCACATCCTATCCTATCAACTAGATGTTATTCTCCCTAATCCCATCACACTGAGTATCATTTCTGTGTACTTCCCTAACTCCATCCTTGAGAGGTACCAAATAAAATAGGGAGAGAAATAAAGCACTGAATTTGAAACTGTACAGCCAGGTTTTCAGCTTTAGTCCAACACAGGTCAAAGCCAATGAAAAATTTTGAGCTGAAGTTAAGTTATATAAGGTGCATAAGCACCTCCGCAGATTGTTGTGGGGGAAAAAAAGTACTTCAAACTGCTATTTAGGCATTTTATGACAAATTTATGGAAAAAGCATTGATTGTGGATATGTATGTCGAATACCTATATTGGCCTCAAAATGCCATTTACTGGCTAGAGACCTTCATTAAATCACTGAGTCTTTCTCAACCTAAATTTCTTCATTTTGTAAAATAAGAGGATTTTCTTACAATATATATCATGAATATTAAATGAAACAATATGATGTAAATTGCTTTGGAAATCCAAAATCAATATATTAAATAACCTCAATAATTTCCTCTTATCTTTCTTCTCTTTCAATTCATTCTCTTCCTCCTTTTTCTTTACCTTCTCTTTGTTCTTTCTCCTCTTACTCTTGTGCTTATCAATAGCTTTTATAAAGTAAAATTTCATAATAAATGTTGGGTTTGACTTGGGCAGAGGGTAGCTTTCTATTGTGGAATGCTCTGCATCTATTAGCATACCTCAGGGTTGTATTTCTTTATTTAAAAAAAAAATGGTGGACTGCAACTCTTACACTATTGTATAATCTAGAGTTTACAATCCACTAAGATTTCCAAATCTATTTTAGATGAATTTTCATTCAGTCATACCCCTCCCACCCTGTTTTTGCAAGTTGATTTTTGGACCAAAATATAACAAATTTGAGGGAACATGGGGGGATGAAAAGCTGTCTAGTCCTATGATTTTGATGTGGAACAGGAACTTTAAACACTCCATTCTGCCTCTTCTGCCAGAACTTTAACTCACCCATCAACTTTCCATTGTCACATAGAGATAGATTAACTCCTGAGTTGTCTTGATTAGCATACCTAAAACAGACCCAATCATTTTATTATATATCTGGTCACTCACCTTTGACACATCATTCATATGACTTTGTTCTAGATTAAATCCTTCACTACCCCCCACCCCGAAAAACCTTTCCCAAATCCTCCTTTATTCTTCTCTTACTCTCTAGACTCTGCCTTAGCTTTCCTCTTATTTTTCTCTCTGACATTTCCCTTCAGAATATGTTGATTATTCATTTATGGTTCAGCCTTGTTTAATCATATTTGATTTAGCCCATGAGTTGTTTCATGTAATAAATGGCATGTTCTTTGGTTGTGATAAATGTCTCTCATGTGATTTTGTCACATATTGAACTTCTTTCCCAAAATTACTTCTTTAATATAATTTGTGGAATCAGTATTTAAGATTTAACAGGGAACTCTGCTGCTAATCTTTAGAGTCAAGTTCAGATAGAAACTGCCCTATAATAAAATTGCTATCCTATTATTGTTCTTTTAGAGTTAATGTTTGTAATAGTATTTTAAAGTAGGATGGAAAATTACTTTTTAATAATTAAAATGAAACTATTTATTTGTAGGATAATGTATAGATTAACTGAAAACATATCCAGGCTAACTCTAGTAGCATCAAAACAAGGAATTTGTGTACCTTTCTTTACTCGAAAAGACTTTTAATTTCTTCTACTAGGTCTCTGCATTTTAAGAGGTTTTCATTACCTATATTTGGAAACGTAATGTTTTTTATGTAAGCATCTCTGAAAAAAATTATTTTAAAAACTTCATGGTTTGGACATAGCATCAAGGCATTATTCCCTGATATTTCTCTGTCATACTTTCATGTTACCATGATGATCAGAGGGCACAGGAAATAATCAATCTATTATTGGAGTATCAAGTCCAAATTGCCAAACAGGAAATTTGTCATTGCTGCATTCCCTCACCACCCCCAAACTATGTGGATAATAGATAGGAATTAAAGAGGGTTCTTTATTACTATTATTAGTAATACTATTAATATTTGCATTTTTCTAATATGCAAATTAAAGGATTGAAAAATTTGAATTTAAGTTTAAAGAATGATTAAAAATACAATCTATCAATGAGTATTTATTAAATACTTATTATCTTCCAAGTATTATGTGCCAAGTTAGACAAAAACAAACAAATAAACAAACAAAAAAAACCCAGTCACTATGTTTTTCTTAGTCATTTTGTTTATAAGCTAAGTTCCCCATGAAATCATGTTCATTCTGGTCATAAATATTCTGTAACTATGTTTATTTGTCCAACAATAACATCAGTATTTAAGTATTAACCTCTGGGGAAATGCAGTGTGTCTTTGTTGTCCCATGCTTTTTGCATTTTTTTATTGTCCCATTACATTGTCCCATGTAATGTTTAAAGTGCAACTGTTGTTATCTGAGTTTAAGCATAAGTACTAAAGATTAGAGAGACCTCAAAAGAAATACAATTAACAAATGAACTTTAAAATTTAAGCTATAATTAGAATTGCATAAGCAATCTGGGGAAGAGGGGAAGTCTGTTGACAAAATTCTAACTTATTTCATTCCTAACAGAAATCTCATTATGATTAAATAAAGAAACAGTAATAGAAATGACCAGTGCTTATTGTTCCAATTGACTGGAAGCAAAATTTACCAATAGTTATTAATATGGGGTCTATGAGCTTTTCTTTTTAATATTTTCATAACCATTATTTCAGTATCATTGGTTTCCTTTACAGATCTATGTGATTTACATCATGTATTTAGAAACACTATGCTAAGAAAAAGTCCATAGGATACCAAAGGTGCCAAAGGAGTACATGATATGTGTGTGTATGTATATATAAATATATCCTTTCTTAATTATAGCCTACTTGGGGGTAAGGAGGATAAAAGAGGAAAAAAGAATAAAATAAATAAGGTGGACTGCAGAGAACAAAAAAAAAACAATTTACAAGAAAGTAAAGAAAAGATGGATACTCATGAATATAATTTCATATATATATACTTTCTTAGATTGGTATTTGTTGTCATATATTTTGAATCCTCCCTGATGTTCTGCTGGGCACATGATAATGTTCTTTTTTTGCTTTGTTTCATTTTGTTTTGTATTCATTTTCTTTCTCTTTCTTTCACTTATTCTATTTCTTCAAATAAAATAAATTTAGGGGAAAAAATAATAACCCCCCCCCCAAAAAAAAAGCTTGATAAGACAAGACCTTTCTGCTAAGCTGTGAATTCTTTCCTAGTGGGAATATATTATTTCTCTTTGGTTTTGTCAATGCCCTTTATTTTTCATTAGTTCTTTGTAAAATCTATTCAAAATTTGACTGCCCCCTTTGTTGGACTCCAGCATCTTCTCTCTTCCATTCAGCATTACTATTAGCACATTTTTGTTAGATTATCATTGTTCACCACCACATCTTCATATTACATACTCACACACATATTTATATCATTTTTTCCCTGAGGCAATTGGGGTTAAGTGACTTGCCTAGGGTCACACAGCTAGGAATTGTTAAGTGTCTAAGGCTAGATTTGAACTCAGGACCTCCTGACTTCAGGGCTGATGCTTTATCCACTGCACCACCTACCTGCCCCTCTTCATATATTTTTTGCAAATGCTCTGACTGCTCATCAGTAGGTTCTGAAATCTGAATCTAGCTATTCCTTTACTTTAACAAGGGAGTAGACATAAAAAGTTACCTGCTGGATAATTTTGATAAACAATTGTTCTGCTATATCAAATGGAACAAATAATAAAACTGGGCTTCATAAATCTCTTGTTTATTTGCCACTTTATGATAGTTTTCATTGCCTGTCCCTTTAAAGACAGTCCTCATCATTTCTACTGAGGCATTGGAAGCAGTGAACCCATTCATGTAATGTCTGGGCTAGCTTTCTGGAGAATCTGTGAATGGGCCTTGGTCTTTAGGTAGAGAAGTGATGAAGGCAGGAGAGCCACAATGAGCCTAGTCAAAGATGGAGTCTGGAGTCTTCTTTGTGTCTGTGTCTGAGACTCTTTGTGTCTGTAGCTGAGAGTCTCGTTCCCAGTCCTCTCAGTCCTTATATACCTTAGTACAATTACATCTCTACAGCAACTGAGCATGTGCCAACTGTAGAACATTACATCACCACATTACACTAAGTATATGCCAACTAGAGTGAGTACATCATTACATCACATTAAGTATATGTTTAACTAGAGAACTATTATCCCATCAATCACACTGAGTTGTTGCTTAACTATAAGCAACCTTCTGTCCTTGATTCAAGTTTACTTTTTCAGAGTTCCAGCCTTGTACACATTCCCCTATAGAAATTTCTGCAGGAAGTAGTTATAATTTCTGTCTTGAGGAAATGGTGTTTGTTGAATTCCTAATGTAATTCTTATTCCTGGTCCTTCAGATTATGAATCTTAGATTGCAGAGTAGAGTCCTGTGTGTCTTCTCATATTATTGGCAATACTCTGTGAAGAGAGTGTCACTTCCCTCATCAAGCAGCATATTAATGCAGTGTGGACTTGTGGATAACTCATCCAGACATCTTTCCACCAGGGGATGGACAGCCTTGGCAGTGGAACACTGGGAAAGTCTTATTGCTTTTCTCTGATTGCAGGTGATGGGACTGAGTAACCATCCTGGACTCATTCCATCAGTTCCTTTATCAGCAGGAGGGTAGCATTCCCCACCATGGGATTTCACAGCCTCAAAGGTGCCTCCATCCTTTGATGGAGCATTCACCCTTAGTCATATACCCTATTACTGGTATAAAGTGAATGAATAGGTTATTCAACTTTTTCTGTACTTTCTGATTATTTCTAGGTATAATTTGATCAATTTGCATATACAAAAGATTTAGGTTTGCCTTTCTCAAACATTTTTCCACTAAAATTTGTCTCCTCTTTTATTTATAAATTTCATCCCAAATACACAAGGGTCTTAATCCAGCTCCACAACAAAGGACAAATCTTTGTTACCTAATATAT
This sequence comes from Sarcophilus harrisii, assembly GCF_902635505.1. Classification (NCBI taxonomy): domain Eukaryota; kingdom Metazoa; phylum Chordata; class Mammalia; order Dasyuromorphia; family Dasyuridae; genus Sarcophilus; species Sarcophilus harrisii. Next base: position 95,693,763 of record NC_045428.1, read on the forward strand.
GAATAGATTCCATTTGTAAAGAATATCTAAGTAGGAAATATCTTGAGATCTGTCCCAAGTAACTGTAGCTCCTTGATCTCAAAGCAATTATTATTTTGATTTATTCCCATATATATTTATTAATCTATTTATATATTCATTCATTTTTTTCCTTTATTGATTTATTATTTTATTTATCAATAAACCAGTAAAGATACTTAGTGGTATAAATTATGAAAGATTATAGAAACTATCATTTATATCTATGATAAAAATTAAGAAACTTTTAAAAATATGATTTCAAAAAGATATAAAAGTGCATAATTCATTGATTACCTAAGTAATGATTCATTAGTGATTAATTTAGGATTAAATAATTAAAAAAACCCCTAAAATCAACATCCCCCATTCTAGATTTAATATGATTCAACAGGCATTCATGATGTACCCTTAATATCCTAGGTTTTGACATATATATCCTTTTTAAAATTTTTTATTTAATAGCCTTTTATTTACAGGTCATATGTATGGGTAACTTTACAGCATTGACAATTGCCAAACCTCTTGTTCCAATTTTTCCACTCCTTCCCCTCACCCCATCCCCCAGATGGCAGGATGACCAGTAGATGTTAAATATATTAAAATATAAATTAGATACACAATAAGTATACATGACCAAACCGTTATTTTGCTGTACAAAAAGAATCAGACTCTGAAATATTGTACAATTAGCTTGTGAAGGAAATCAAAAATGCAGGTGGGCAAAAATATAGGGATTGGGAATGCAATGTAATGGTTTTTAGTCATCTCCCAGAGTTTTTTCTCTGGGCGTAGCTGGTTCAGTTCATTACTGCTCCATTGGAAATGATTTGGTTGATCTCATTGCTGAGGATGGCCAAATCCATTAAAGTTGGTCATCATATAGTATTGTTGTTGAAGTATATAATGATCTCTTGGCCCTGCTCGTTTCACTCAGCATCAATTAGTGTAAGTCTCTCCAGGCCTTTGTGAAATCATCCTGTTGGTCATTTCTTACAGAACAATAATATTCCATAATATTCATATACCACAATTTATTCAGCCATTCTCCAATTGATGGGCATCCACTCAGTTTCCAGTTTCTAGCCACTACAAAGAGGGCTGCCACAAACATTCGTGCACATACAGGTCCCTTTCCCTTCTTTATGTTATCTTTGGGATATAATCCCAGTAGTAACACTGCTGGATCAAAGGGTATGCACAGTTTGATAACTTTTTGAGCATAGTTCCAGATTGCTCTCCAGAATGGTTAGATGTATTCACAGTTCCACCAACAATGTATTAGTGTCCCTGTTTTCCCACATCCTTTCCAACATTCCGCATTATCTTTCCCTGCATTCTAGTCAGTCTGACAGGTGTGTAGTGGTATCTCAGAGTTGCCTTAATTTGCATTTCTCTGATTAATAATGACTTGGAGCATCTTTTCATATGGCTAGAAATAGTTTCAATTTCTTCATCTGAGAATTGCCTGTTCATATCCTTCGGCCATTTATCAATTGGAGAATGGCTTGTTGACATATATCTCAAAAAGAAAGATCAAATTTTAAAAATAGTTGCTGGCCTTAAGTAGCTTACTTTTTTAAAGATAGAAATAACATGAACAAAGATGTATAAATTTGAAATGTATGTGGAAAATTTAATAAGTTCTGAGATGGAAAAAAGATTAGTAACTAAAATTTCGGAACATAATCAGCATGGGCTTCTTCTAGAAGGTTGTACTTGAGCTGAATCTTAAAGGAAATTTGATTCTCAAGAAAAGAAAATTCATTCTAATAATGAGAATGGGACAGCCTTTGGAGAAATATGGTGAGAATCATTAAGGCCAGCTAGAATGTAAAGCATTTAAAGCATAGTAAAACATATCATTTCTTCATCTGTAAAATAAGCAGCAGAAGTAAATATCAGCCATTTTGGTATCTTTACCAAGAAAACCCCAAATGGGGTAATGAAGAAACACATATCAATGAAGAATAATTGAGCAACAACAATATGCAATAACCCTGTAAAAGTAGGTTGGAGGCAGATTGTGAAAGACTTTGAATGTAAAACTGAATAGTTTGTATTTTATCTTATAAAGAATTACAAGAACAACAATAAATTTACATTGTGTAGGCTTTAAGTTCTGAAAAGCAATTTCTATGTAAAAGTCCTTTGATAAAGATAGCAAAATATTTTTATTCTAATTTTACAGATAATCCTCTTATTCTAAGTAACTTATGCTTTCTATTATAGTACATTTCTTTCCAAATTCAAATAATACTAATAAAATCAATTATTGAGCCATTTTCTGGAGAACTGGGAAAATGTATATAAGTTAAATTGAGTAGTTTCCCTCGATCGCTCTGTATTTGACTTTAGCCATGAATTATCCATGAATTGTCTCCACTGAATTGAAGTAAAATATTAATTAAGTGCTAATCATTGGAGATATAGACAATAACAAAAATCCCTGTCCTCAGGAAGCTTAATTTTAGGTACACTATGCAAATTCATAATTACATAAAAGATAATTTAAAGAACTGAAGATCACTAACAGGTAGGAGTGAGAAAATTAGCAAAGGTTCCATTTTCTAGGTGATTCTTAAAATAAATTAAGGGCACTAAGAAGCAGGAGTAGAGAAAGAACATTTCAAACTTGGAGGCTATCATGTATAAGGAATTCACTATTGATACATGTAGCCCACTTTACTTATATACATCAAAATATCTATAATTTTATTTGTGATTCCTTTCTCCAAGTTTCTAAAAATTTCTCTTATCCTTAGATAATTAATGAGATGCTATAATATAATAATAATGATGATAATGATGTTGATGGTAAAGATCATGATGACAATGATGATATATCCAATTTATTCATTTTAAGGTGTTCTGAATTGAGTTTTCAGCAGATGACCAAAATAATCTATATACCAATAGTTAAAATATTACCAGATTGAAGTTTGTATGTTGCTATCGTAGTCTTTCAAAAAGATCATATTTACTCTACCGTAAGAAATTGGAAGGTGACATTTGTCTTAGAAAAATGACCTAATGAATATTTTTTTCTCATTATATGAGGTCTTAATAAGCATGGTCTTTGATATCATGTAAACAGATTATACTTTGATTTCTATTTCCATGATTTTGTTTATATTGTCTCTACTTTTTTTGTTAATGCCTGCCTTTCTAAATCCTTTCTAGGATTTAATTCAAGGCCCAGCTCAAATGCCCTTAGGACAGCTCCCCTCTCTCCTTTGTCATTGCTACCATTCTGGTAGAGGTTATCATAACAGTACACCTGGACTATTGTAATAACCAGTTAATAGGTCTACTTAGCTTCAAGCTTATTCCTCATTTCAACCTATGTTTCATTCAACCACCAAAGTCATTTTCCTAAAGCTCAGTTCTGACCATGTCACACCCTTTCCTCCCATATCACACACCCTTTCCTCCCATGTCACACCCTTTCCTCCCCATTCAATAAATTCCAAGTGGCTCCTTATCTCCACTAATATCAAAGGCCTGATGCTTTGTTTGGCATTCAAAATTCTTTAGAATCAAGTCCCTTTCTACTTCTTTAGTCTTTAGTCTTCTTACAACTTATTACCTGGTACACACTCTTAGATCCAATGAAACTGGCCTTCTTGCTGTTCCACAAACAAAATACTCCATCTCTAGGCTCCAGGAATTTTCACAGATTTTACCCCAAGCTTGAAATACTTTCTTTTCCCATCTCTCTCTGAACACTGGTTTTCTGTCAACTCCCAGCTATAGGAAACCTTTCTCAATCTTTCTTAATTGAATTTTTTCCCATTGTTATTTATTTTCTATCATTCTGTTTAGAGTTTGCATATATATATATATATATATATATATATATATATATATATATATATATCGTTCGCCCCTATTAGATTGAGGACAGGAAATGTCTTTTACTTCTTTTTGTATTCCTAGGGTTAAGCAAAGTGTCTAGCACATAGTAGGAATGTAATAAATTTTTGATTGACTGAAATGTTTTTTTTTGTTTGTTTCTTGCTTTTTGATGATAATATACTCTTAGAATTGACAGGAATACGAATAAAGGTGTGCCTTAAAGTCCTGGTTTCTTTATTCTAAGGCTAACTCCCTCTAGTTCATCAGCCAAGAAGATCCCATAAGTCAGGCATTCTCAGGCATATAAAAGATAAAACTTGCCAATTCAGAAGAAGTGATAATAGTTCTGATCAGGAGTAGAACATCAATAACTTACAAAACTATTAATATAAACAATGAGCATTCAGAGTTCCTGGGCAAGCCAATTACCACAAAGGTAAGACAATGCCCTCTGCTAAAACCATCCCTTTGAAGAAAACACTTAAAATATTTTAATAGATGTGATGGGTGTGAGGAATGGTGTAAGTGACTACCACCAGATGATAATGATGATTACTTGTTCTTATAATTATTGCCTATCCAAATAGGTGTCAGAATTAACAATGTTTTATCCCTAAGTAGCACTAAATTAGGTACTGTTGGGGTTTACTTTTTTATTTCAGTGATGAAGCACTGGGGACTTCAGCAAAATATTGCCGGAGTCTGGCTCTCTGGTCAATTACATGAACTTCTTTTTAGAACCTTCCCTACATTTTAATGCTCACTAATTTGTCCCTCATCTGAACACCTAGTACAAACATACACATACACACATGCATACACACACACACACACACACACACACACACACACACACCACTATGCTATTTAGCATTTAGGACAGCATTAGGTACCTGAAGTGATAGAGTCAGATGACTAAAGTCAGGAGGAACTGAGTTCAAATATGGTCTCAAATACTTACTTGCAGTATGACCCTGGAGAAGTCACTTAACCTTGTCTGCCTCACTTTTCTCAAATGCAAAATAGGCTATAGCAAGAAATGGCAAATGACTACAGTATCTTAGCCAAGAAAACCCCATATGGGAGTCACAAAGAGTTGGACATGATTGAAACATCTCAACGATACTATTTTTAGTGTTTATATATATTTCTTTCATATTTTTCCAATTACATTGCTGAATCCTAGGAACCATATTGTTCTGTATTTCGATAATGCTCAATAAATACTTGCACTTATTATCTGGATGGATTAGGATATTAAAAGATATAATGTATGTAAGTACTTAGATACTAGGCCCTCTATAAATATCTGTATTTTAATGCACATCCTTTCTTCTTTAAGGCACTATAAGTTCTCTTTCTATAGGCTGTATTTTTGGATTGATGTTGAATATATGTTTTGCTTTCTTTCTCCTCATTCAAAACTAACCTCAAAATCCATTTCTTTTACAAAATGAAACCTGACCAAATCCTTCAACTTTTAATAAGTCTATTTTTTTTTAATATTAGATAAAAGAAATAGTTTTATTTTTTATTTTTAAAATTGTGAACTTCTAAAATGCAGGGATCACCATGCTTATTCTCTTGTTTAGTACTTGACAGAGAATGGAGAGTCAATAATCAATTGTGTATATACCTATCCATGTAGTGCATACACATATTTATCGTTATGATTTGTACTTTTCTGTGAAACTGGAAACAACTTGAACTAGTTCAGTAATCAAAACTTGTTAAAACTTTGGCAATATTATCATTTCTATGGAAATATTCAGAATAAAAATATATCTGGCAATGGAAGAAGATGCATGATAACAACAGGTCCCTTATTTGAATATGTATTTGAAGAATATGGGCATTACATACTCTGCTTTCTCACTACACAGATATAATGGTGTTATAAATATTTCAGTACTAATATAAATCTGTTCATTGCTTTGCAGAACTGATTTCATTTTCCCTTGCTTTCTGGGACACCAATTGCCCAGCTTTCTACCTTGCAAACAAAAGCTGTCCAATCCCCAGCAATTTTTCAGCTGATGCTATTCATAAGCAGCCAGGAAAAATGGAATCTTCCTGTTAATGTCATCATTTGCATCCCTATTAGTATTCCAGTCCATTGCATCAGAGGCTGGGAGAAAAAGTAACATAGTATTTTATCCAATCAAGAAACAATCAGTATCAAAAGCCTTATGTCCAAAACCAACCTTTTAATTATCGTTCCTTTCCATATGGTATGCTATTGTGAAAAGAAGAGACTTATCAGTTGATATCCTTCAATAAAAACCAACAAGGGCTTGTACTCCACAGGTGACATACCCAGCAAAACTATCTTTGAATATCAGAATGAAAATTAGGTATAAAGTTTTCCAGGAAACTTTATTGCTGTATGGTGCACAAATCAAGCATTTCTATGAAAATTCACTGAAAATGTTATTATCTGCTTTGTTGCTAGATTAGGTCAAGTTTCAGTCTACCATCTCCACCAGAATGGCTATTTCACACATTGATTCTAGAAAGAGAAAAGGGAAAAAACAATGAAGAAAAGAAGGAAGAGTGGTATAAATTGACTAATTTTACCCAAAATAACCAGTGGACTTTACAAATTGTACTCTCAGAATTATCTGTAGAAGCATACGCATGTATATATACATCACCACCCCTCCACACACATACATAATCCCTAAATGACTATGAAATTTGATCACTTTCTTTGACTGTGTGCTTCCTGGAAACTAAACCAAAGGCAAGAACTAAGTTCCCTCTCTTCTAAAGGTACATCTATACACATTGGAGATTTAAGATTGTGGTTGTGATATATGAAGTTGGGGGGGGAAAGTAAACTGCCGGAAAGTCATAAAGTGTAAAGACAAAATCTCATATCTAATTTAGAAGGTTTGGCAAGCACTGTATACATTGATTTTATAGTTATTTTCTGTCCTCTTTTATGAAGTTAAAAGGCCACATAGAGTGCTATAAAGTATAACATAAACTCTTCTCTTTTCTTATGTGGACACACTTTGCTTTTTGGACATCCTTTTACTGTCAATACTTACATCTGTTGTTTAAAAAGCTATCCGTGGTGCAATTGCTTTTTAAATGCGAACCCATATGTGAGATCTCTAGAGGAACTGGTAAATTTCACCAAATGGGCATTCCTAAATTACATGCCATCTGTAGCTAGTGAAGAGAGGACTAAACCCGCTCAGCTGTGATTTTGCACCAATGTTTCTATCATTTTGATTGGCCCAAGGGAAATCAGCAGCTTTTGGCATGAACTTTCTCAACCCCAACAAGTTATTATGGGCAGCTTGACTTGCACTGGTGAAGGGAATAATATCTTTAGGCACATTTTAGAGCCCATTTGGCTTTTCCAGTTGGTTTTTTGTATTACTGCAGAGCTTTATGATCACTGTTCTAGATTTCAAACTATTAAGTATATGGTGAAGATAATAGAATTGCCCATGTAGAGTGGCTTAAACAATTGAAAGAAAAAGATGTCAATATCTCAGAATGTACATTCTTTCAGAGATTTAACTAAATAGGTATTACTATATTATGTAAATATGGTTAACATGTTAAGATAAACAAAAGCTAAAGGGGGAAAAGGTCAAATAATGGCTTCATTTAGTATTTCACTAAAAATTTAAAATAACTACCTATATTCCCTTTATTTTACATAAAGGCTCTTTTTAATTTTTTATTAGCAGTCCTAAAGTAATGGGAACACTGACCAATGAGAGTCCATTACTGGGAGCATATCATAAAATAAAGCCAGACCCTCCTATTTTGGATTATGATGAACCTCCAGAAGCAGGATCAGAAACTTGGATAATAGATTTATATGTATAGTGCTTTATACTTTATAAAGCAATTTATGCATATTATCTCGGATTCTCATAACAATAAGTGTTATAACTATTATTATCCTGATTTTATAGAAGAGGTAATCAAAAGGAAGAAAATAAAATTATCTAGACAAGATCACATAAGTATTAAGAAGAAGAATTCAGATTCTTCAGATTTTTTAATCTTTTGACTCATCCTTTCTATTATACCATGGTGACAAAGAATTTACTCTTTTTATATCAATCATAGCCTCTCTCTAGTAAAACATGAATAAAATCAGTCATTGTCAGGTTTCCTCTTCAAATCTTAAAAAAAAAATATCATTGATTAAAAACTAAACAGTTTCTGAAATTCCACTTCCTTGATTAGTGCCTTCATATAGTAAGCACTTTCAAAAACATGTGTTGATGGATTGATTAATTTATTGATTGTAGTTGCCCTTTAATTGCTTTAGGTAAATTACAATTTGGCAGATCAATTAGTCTAGTATTAAAATCTACTTTTGTCTCATTCTTATTACCTCCTCTTCCTCCCTTTTCCTGTTTTTTTAATTTCCTTTTCCCTTCTCTTCCTTCTCTCTATTTCTTCTTGTTTCTTCATTTATCATTTTTTTAGATATATAGCTATGTGGTCAAAATCACAAATTTTTATAATTTTTTTCCTGTTATATATCTTGTGTTATTCTTAGGAGTGTTAGGAATATTGAGAAATAGGTTGATGTTAAATGGATGATATTAAATATTTTAAGTTCTACCTTTCGCATTAAGTACCTATTCTGTTGCAAAGGACTATATTTAAAGGTACAGATCTGAAATTAGTCACATGGGAACTTTTTTAGCTTGTATAAAGGATTTTTTCTTAAAATATGTGACATTGCCCTTGGATCCTGAGATGACATGACACATATTAGAAATGATATGGAAGTTTCTTTTGCTTATTAAAACCAAGAATTTGGGGTTATTTTGAATCAACAGTCTTCAAATGCCTTAACATAATGAAATTAATAATACGACTTGTAGGGGTAGAGCGAAGATGACAGAGTAAAGCCAGGAAGCTGCTTGAGCTCTCCCAATTTCCTTTGAAACAACATGAAACCAAGTTTCTTAACAGAGTATGGAGCAAGAGAGATTAAAAAAGATGGAATAAAACAATTTTCCAGCTGAACATAAAGACTTTGCAAAAGGGGTGAAAACAGTGCACAGCCCAGTTCAGAAGGTATTCAGGAAAGCTAGAGGGAAGGTCTTAATCAATAAATGAGACCCTCAATTCTAGTTTAATATAACTGTAGCAAATTAGACCAGTGGGGCATTCTGCAGTTACAACACAGAAGACAAATTGCCAGGCCCTGATAGATAACAACAGGTGAGACTAGGTCAAATTATTCCCAGTACTGTGAGCAAGTCACCGAAACAAGGGTCCCTGGATTCAAAGACAAAACTCAAAGCTGCATAAGAAGCTTGAGAGAGTACCCACTGTGTCCCAGGAGCAGAGCTAAACTTTAAAAGCCAAGAAATAGGAAAAAAGAAAGAAAGAAAGAATGAGAGAGAAAAAAAAAAGAGATAGAGACAGAGATGGAGTGAGAGGGGTCAAGAGAGAGGGAAAGGAGAAGGAGAGAGAAGGAAAGAAGTGAAGAAGGAAGGAAACAAGGAAGGAAGGGAAGAAAGAAGGAAGGAAGGAAAGAAGGAAGGAAGGAAGGAAGGAAGGAAGGAAGGAAGGAAGGAAGGAAGGAAGGAAGGAAGGAAGGAAGGAAGGAAGGAAGGAAGGGGAAAAAAATCCTTGATTACAGAAAGCTACTATGGTAAAAGGGAAGATCAAAACATCAATTCAGAAGTGAACAAAAAGCCTACATGTAGATGTTCAGAGGGGGATATGAATTGGTTTGAAGTACAAAAAGCCTTCTTGGAAGGGCTAATAAAGGACTTTAAAAATCAAATAAGAGAGGTAGAAGGGGAAAAAATGGGAAAGAAATAAAAAGGATGCAAGAAAGATTTTAACAGCTTGGAAAAGGAAAACAATTCCTTAAAAAATACAATTCATAGAATTGAGCATGTTCCCATTATGTATTATTTAACATTCCTTTTTTTTTTCCACCTTCCTTGTTACTTGTCCTAGACTTTTATACAATTTTAATATATGTGGGAGATTCCTTATTTTATGAGATACTTTATGATTACATTTTGTCCTGCTTAGTTTTTAGAAGTCACTAACAGACAGCAAGATCATATACTTGCTATATTTCTTAATTATCTGACTATAAAGATATAGTCAGCAGTTTAAAATCATTACCAATTTCATGTTTTTATCAAAAATGCTTGATATATGCATATAGTATATTATAATGCCTCATTCCCCCTTTAAAATGTCAGTAGTTGCTGGTATCTTCTCAGTCACCATATTTCCTCAGTAATACCATTGGCAATCCCTTTAATTATTTATTTTTAAAAAATCTTTCTCTCTGAGTTATTTTGAAAATTGATTTCTAATACCTTTTATATTGGATAGTTATCAATATAGTTTTTTTTTTTCTATGTGAAGTGGGGAACCATTGCTCTAAACTCTGTCTTTTGTATTATTGTCATTCATAATTGAATGCAAATTTCTTGAAGGCAGGGACTGTTTTATTTATTTATTTTTATTTGTATTTACATAATACATATGTATTATGTAATAATACATAATAATTGATTAATTATTGGAATAAGTGGAAATATAAGTGCTAAATAAATGCTTATTGAATTAAATTCTTCACATACTTTTCAGTACTCTGTAACAAGGTTGTAGATCACAACCTTTTTTATAAAAAATCTTTTTATTTCCAAAACATATGTATATAGTCTTGTGTTCCAAATTTTCTTCTCCTTTCCCCATCCTCTCCTCTAAATGCCGGGGAATTCAATATACTTTATACATGTTAAAATATGTGTTAAATACAATATATGTCAACATATTTATACAATTATCTTGCTGCACAAGAAAAATCAGATCAAAAAGGAAAGAAAATGAGTAAGAAAACAAAATGCAAGTGAACAACAGCAAGAAGAGTGAGACTGTTATGTTGTGATCTACATACTCAGTTCCCACAGACCTCTCTCTGGGTGTAGCTGGCTCTCTTCATCACAGATCATTGGAACTGGCCTCAGGCATCCCATTGTTGGAAAGAGTCACATCCATCCAAATTGATCATCATATAATCTTCTTGTTGCTATATACAATAATCTCCTGGTTCTGCTCATTGTAGACTATAATCTTGTTGTTCCATTTTAATAAAATATATAAACATCAATACCGGAAATTATAATTTCTTAAATAGCAACTATTTGATTATGTGACCCCAAGGGTCTAGATTTTAGACTCAGATTCAACTTCTCATTCTTTTTGTCAAAATTTCTTTAGACTATTAGAAATCCTGAGACAATGAGTTATTACTCTCCCCACAGGTTATTACTTTCAGTTTTGGAACCATGAAATTGATATTGTGGTATCCTAATTGGTGAATTGGCTAATGAGAAACTATATAAATTCCAATGTCTAGTCTGCAGGTACTGATGAGATACAGAGGCTTCAAATAAGAGCCTAGTATTAAATCTTTTGTAATAGTCTATAAATTCAAAATAATGATTTTTTTTAATTACAACTTTTCAAAATTATCTACTAAAGGTGTTATTATCTAAATAGGTGAAGGAAAACACCCTTAGAATAAAAGCATATATCCATCATTCCAGAAGAGAGGGAATTTTATTTTTAATGAAGCAGGTAAGATTCATTTTAATGTATATAAAATGTATATTTAACAGAATCAATGGAGATTTCATTAAAGCTATTTGTATATTACTTAAAAGAAGTAAGCATGTATAGAATCAAGGTGGTGACTTGATTTGTTATTTCACTGGTACAAGGAGTTTCCTTTTCTAGTAGCACTTTTTCTGCAAATTATAGTCTTAGAAAATTATCTAAAACCATTAGAGGTGAAGTGCTTTGAACTACATTAAAAACAAATAGACTAAACTCCTGGAGAAAACTGACTGTTTTAGATGCATACACTCTCTCTCCTCTCACTTCTAAAAACTCTGCCATTTGGGTATGATCTAAACATTCAACTGAAACCACTTAGAGACCTTTTTCTAATGCTAATCCTTCTTAACCTCTATGAAACCTTGAACAATGTCAGTTATCTTCTGCATATTCTTTCCAACTTAACTTTTCCTGACATTCTTCTTTCCTGTTCTCTTCCTACCAGATTACTTTCTTTATCTCTTTTGCTATATCTTTAAGATTTTTCACACCAATAATGGATATATTCCAAGGTTCTCTTTGAGTTCTCTTATCTTCTGCATATTTTCTTCCCATCTGCTTCTCTGGGTTTAATTATCATCTCTACAAGATGATTGCTAGCCCTATAATCCAGTAGTAAACATCTCTCCTGAGCTCTAGTCCCTTTTAGACATCTCAAACTCAACATCTCTAAAAGAGCGCTCTATATCTTTCCTCTGTTAACTTCCTCTCTCCAATTTTCCTATTACTGTCAAGAAAACCACCATCTTTCCAGTCATTTTGGCTGGCAGTCTTCCTAGACTCCTCATTCATTTTCACAGGCATAGGCAGTCTGTCAGAGTGATTTTTCCTAAAGCACAGTTCTGACCATATAACTCCTCTTTGCTCAATAAATTAAAATATCAATGTTTTGCATTTTAAATCCTTTATAACCTGTCTCTGGCCTATCTTCCCATACTTATTACAAATTACTCCCCACCAAGCATTCTGCATTTCAAACAAATGAATTCTTCCTATTCTTTATGCATGACAATAATCTTCTTACCTTTTCATATAAGGCATCAACCTGGCTGGAATGTATTTGTTCCTTTTTTCTTTTTATAATTCAGTTTTCTTCAAAGCTGAGCTTGTACACAATGCAGTTTTATCCTAGGTTGATTGGTTGCTATCATCCTCCTCAATTTGTGTGTGTGTGTATGTTTGTGTGTGTGTATATACACACTTATATAAACATACCACATCTTTACACAATGCTACCTCCTCTCTAAAAATCATCCTCATTACCCTCCCACCAGAACATGGGAAGCCAGGTTCCAATAAATTTTAACTTTATGATGTTCTAAATCAGAGATTCATGCTAGGGCAACCCAACTTCCATACCACCTGTCCCCTTCTAATTCTCTAACATGTTATCTCTTTTTCTTTAGAATGAAAATACCATCTCGGAGCAATTACCATTTTGTTTCCTTTATTAGTGCTTAGTACAAGGAGCAATTACCATTTTGTTTCCTTTATTAGTGCTTAGTACAATGCCTGACCTATAGTAAACATTTAATCAATGTTTTACCTATCTAAATATGCATCATCCTTGAGGGCAATTCCATTTGGTCTTTATATCCCTGACACCTAGTAACATATTTACTGTTTGATTATACAGTTTATTAAATTAAAATATTATACATCACATATATTATGAGTTAGATAGACTTTTATGGGTTAAACTGAGAAACAAAAAAAAAAAAATCATGACTTTTCCTCCCTGAAAATTTATTATTCAGTTAAAAAAATCAGATTAACTTTTGGAATACAGATTTGTAAACTTAGGACAGCTTGAATGTGTAAAAAGAAATCTGAGTGAGAGATATGAATGTATTAGGGTTGTGAAATGCAGATCTATTGTTTACTTCCTATCTTAAATAATCCACACACTCTTGTATTGACAAAAACATCTGAAGGGACTCAGACTAGTTTATTTTGAGTACAAAGCCAAGATGCATATCTTTTCTGATTGCTGAAACCAGAACAACTAAACTCTTGTACTTTGGAGGGAAAAAAATACACAAAATGTTTCTCCACAATGTGTCTGAGCCAAGGACATGTCTTAGCAACTTTTCCAAATTCTATATTTTCTACTGAAGTATTGTTTACTAATTTGTGCAAACTTAGCCAAGATTTTGCTATTAACTGTTAATAGATTCTGAATTTGTTTTCTTGTATTTTTCACTTCATATTCTCAAAGATGCATTCTCAGACTTCACAAAGCTTTGTTTCATCACATTTATTTAGTATATTTACTTAGATATACTTATCTTTGATATCCAGGATACATGAATATGGCATTATTAGAGACTTATATTCCCCCCCACCCTTTTTTTTAAAGCACTGACTCAAAAGAGAATAGATATAATAAAGAATATTAAGGAAGATGATTTAGAGTGGACCAAAAGTGTTGCTTTAGGTAAGACTTTTTGACCACCCTTTGCATATGACTACAAATATGCAAATATAAAAACAATAATATATAATAATAGTAGAAATAAAATACTATAAAATTGTAATGTTTGAAATATTTTACAAAGAAGAGATTTGGAATATATCTCCCTTTCTTTTTTAAAGTGTGGAGGACTGTATATAATGCGACACTAGGTTGATTTTTGCTGAATTCTCTCTCTTTCTCTCTGTTTTTCTTCCTCTATCTGTCTGTCTGTCTGTTTCTCTGGTTATCTGTCTGTCTTCTTCTTTTATTAGAAATGGTTCTCTCATTTTTATTAGAAATGGTATTTCTGTTGTGGATATACAAAAAGAATACATGTATAATTTGATTTTACTGATATAACATAAAAAAGGGAAGTAGATATGGAAAAGGGATGATGGCAGAATAAGGTGGGAAGGAGGGATAAAAAGAGGGAAACCACATCCCACGAAGAGACAAAGGAAACTTATCATATCTGAGGGAATTTAGAGAGGGGGAAGAACATTGTGTGAATCTTACTCTCATCAGAGTTGGCTCAAAGAGAAAATAATTGGCATTTGTTTTAGAGAAAATTCTCTCTCGCCTCATTAAAAACGGGAGAGAGGAAAAGGGAAAAGAAAAAGAGTAATAAGGGAAGGAAGGGGAAAAGATTCAAAGGGGGGAGGGAGGGATTTTAAAGAGGGTAAGCATGGTGATACAAGTGGGGTACATAAGTTCAAAAAGGGGAAAGAGGGTTGAGGGAGGCAAGAAAAAGTAAAGCATAATCTGGGGTTATTAGGATGCCAGGAAATACAGAATTAGTAATTCTAACCATAAATGTGAATGGGATGAACTCCCCCATAAAGAGAAGGCAGATAGCAGACTGGATCAAAAATCAGAACTCTACAATATGTTGTTTACAAGAAACACACTTAAAGCAGGGAGATACATATAGAGTAAAGGTAAAAGGCTGGAGCAAAATCTATTATGCTTCAGGTGAAGTCAAAAAAGCAGGGATAGCCATCCTTATCTCAGATCAAGCAAAAGCAAAAATTGATCCAATTAAAAGAGATAAGGAAGGAAACTACATCCTGCTAAAGGGTAACATAAACAACGAAGCAATATCAATATTAAACATATATGCATCAAGTGGTATGGCATCCAACTTCCTAAAGGAGAAGTTAAGAGAGTTGCAAGAAGAAATAGACAACAAAACAGTAATAGTGGGAGATCTCAACCTTGTACTCTCAGAATTAGACAAATCAAACCACAAAACAAATAAGAAAGAAATTAAAGAAATAAATAGAATATTAGAAAAATTAGGTATGTTAGATCTTTGGAGAAAATTGAATGGAGATTGAAAGGAATATACTTTCTTTCAGCAGTTCATGGAACCTATTTAAAAATTGACCATATATTAGGACATAAAGACGTCAAAATTAAATGCAAGAAAGCAGAAATAGTAAATGCTTTCTTTTCAGATCATGATGCAATAAAAACTACATTCAAAAAAAAAGTTAGGGGGAAATAGACCAAAAAGTAATTGGAAACTAAATAATCTCATCTTAAAGAATGATTGGGTGAAGCAGCAAATTATAGATTCAATTAATAATTTCACTCAAGATAATGACAATGATGAGATGTCATACCAAAATTTGTGGGATGCAGCCAAAGTGGTAATAAGAGGGAATTTTATATCCTTACAGGCTTACTTGAATAAAACAAAGAAAGAAAAGATTAATGAATTGGGCTTGCAACTAAAAAAACTAAAAAAAGATCAAATTAAAACCCCCCAATCAAATACTAAATTTGAAATTCTAGAATTAAAAGGAGAAATTAAAAATATTGAAAGTAAAAAAAAAAAAAACTATTGAACTAATTAATAAAACTAAGAGTTGGTTCTATGAAAAAGCCAATAAAATAGATAAGCCTTTGGTAAATCTGATTAGAAAAGGAGGAGGAAATGAAATTAGTGAGTCTTAAAAATGAAAAGGGAGAACTTTCCACCAATGAAGAAGAAATTAGAGAAATAATAAGGAGTTATTTTGCTCAACTTTATGCCAATAAATTTGATAACCTAAGTGAAATGGATGACTACCTCCAAAAATATAGACTTCCCAGACTAACAGAGGAGGAAGTAAATTGCTTGAATAGTCCCATTTCAGAAAAAGAAATAGAAGAAGCAGTTAAACAACTCGCTAAGAAAAAATCCCCAGGACCAGATGGATTTACATGTGAATTCTACCATACAATTAAAGAACAATTGGCCCCAATGCTATATAAATTATTTGATAAAATAGGGAATGAAGGAGTCCTACAAATTCCTTCTTACACAGACATGGTACTAGATACTTAAACCAGGTAGGTTGAAAACAGAGAAAGAAAATTATAGACCAATCTCTAATGAATATTGATGCTAAAATCTTAAATAAGATATTAGCAAAAAGACTACAGAAAATCATCCCCAGGATAATAAACTATGATCAATCAGGATTTATACCAGGAATGCAGGGCTGGTTCAATATTAGGAAACTATCAATATAATTTGCCATATTAATAACCAAATTAACAAAAACCATATGATCATCTCAATAGATGCAGAAAAATCATTTGATAAAATCCAACATCCATTCCTATTAAGAACACTTGAGAGTATAGGAATAAATGGACTTTTCCTTAAAATAATCAGCAGCATCTATTTAAAATCATCAGTAAGCATCATATGTAATGGAGACAAACTGCAACCATTCCCAATAAGATCTGGAGTGAAACAAGGTTGCCCACTATCACCATTACTATTTAATATTGTATTAGAAATGCTAGCTTTGGCAATAAGAGCTGAGAAAGAGATTAAAGGAATTAGAATAGGCAATGAGGAAACCAAATTTTCACTCTTTGCTGATGATATGATGGTATACTTAGAGAACCCCAGAGATTCTACTAAAAAGTTATTAGAAATAATCCACAACTTTAGCAAAGTTGCTGGTTATAAAATAAACCCACTAAGTCATCAGCATTCTTATATATCACTAACAAATCCAACAGTCATAGTTACAAAGAGAAATTCCATTTAAAGCAACTACTGATAATATAAAATATTTAGGAATCTATCTGCCAAGGGAAAATCAGAAACTTTATGAGCAAAATTACAGACCACTTTTCAAAGAAATTAAGTCTGATCTAACCAATTGGAAAAATATGAAATGCTCTTGGATAGGGCGAGCAAATATAATAAAGATGACAATATTACCTAAACTAATCTATTTATTTAGCGCTATACCAATCAGACTCCCAAAAAACTATTTTAATGACCTAGAAAAAATAACAACAAAATTTATATGGAAAAACAAAGGTCAAAATTTCAGAATTAATGAAAAAAAATCAAATGAAGGTGACTTAGCTGTACCAGATCTAAAATTATATTATAGAGCAGCAGTTACAAAACCATTTGGTATTGGCTAGGAATAGATTAGTTGATCAGTGGAATAGGTTAGGTTCAAGGGACAAACAGTCAACAACTATGCAACCTAGTCTTGAAACCCAAAGACCCCAACTTTTGGGATAAGAACTTACTATTTGACAAAAATTGCTGGGAAAATTGGAAACTAATATGGCAGAAACTAGGCATTGATCCACATTTAACACCGTACACCAACATAAGGTCAAAATAGTTTCATGACCTAGGCATGAAGAATGAAATTATTAATAAATTAGAGGAACACAGAATAGTTTACCTCTCAGACCTGTGGAAGGGGAAGGAATTTATGACCAAAGAAGAACTAGAGATCATTACTGATCACAAAATAGAAAATTTCGACTATACCAAACTGAAAGTTTTTGTACAAACAAAACTAATGCAGACAAGATTAGAAGGAAGCAATAAACTGGGAAAATATTTTTACAGTCAGAGGTTCCTGATAAAGCCTCATTTCCAAAATATATGAAATTAACTCTAATTTATAAAAATCATATTCTCCAATTGAAAATGGTCAAAGGATATGAACAGACAATTCTCAGATGAAGAAATTGAAACTATTTCTAGTCATTGAAAAGATGCTCAAGTCATTATTAATCGAGAAATGCAAATTAAGACAACTCTAAGATACACTACACACCTGTCAGATTGGCTAAGATGACAGGAAAAAATAATGATGATTGTTGGAGGGGATGTGGGAAAACTGGGACATTGATGCATTGTTGGTGGAATTGTGAACGAATCCAACCATTCTGGAGAGTAGTTTGGAACTATGCTCAAAAAGTTATCAAACTGTGCATACCCTTTGATCCAGCAGTGTTACTACTGGTCTATATCCCAAAGAGATCATAAAGAAGGGAAAGGGACCTGTATGTGCACAAATATTTGTGGCAGCCCTCTTTGTAGTGGCTAGAAACTGGAAACTGAGTGGATGCCCATCAGTTGGAGAATGGCTGAATAAATTATGGTATATGAATATTATGGAATATTATTGTTCTGTAAATAATGACCAACAGGATGATTTCAGAAAGGCCTGGAGAGAATTACATCAATTGATGCTGAGTGAAACGAGCAGGACCAGGAGATCATTATATACTTCAACAACAATACTATATGATAACCAGTTCTGATGGACCAGGCCATCCTCAGCAATGAGATCAACCAAATCATTTCCAATGGAGCAGTAATGAACTGAACCAGCTACGCCCAGAGAAGGAACTCTGGGAGATGACTAAAAACCATTACATTGAATTCTCAATCCCTATATTTATGCCCACCTGCATTTTTGATTTCATTTACAAGCTAATTGTACAATATTTCAGAGTCTGATTCTTTTTGTACAGCAAAATAATGGTTTGGTAATGTATACTTATTGTGTATCTAATTTATATTTTAATATATTTAATATCTACTGGTCATCCTGCCATCTGGGGAGGCTGGGGAGTAGAGGTGAAAATTGGAACAAGAGGTTTGGCAATTGTTAATGCTGTAAAGTTACCCATACATATAACCTGTAAATAAAAGGCTATTAAATAAAAAAAAAATGTTAATTCTATCAGAATCCTGAGTGACCTGATGAGAATCCACAAATGTTTTGAACTATTAATAATAATAATAAAAATGATGCTGTGTAAATTAAAAGTAAAAAAAATAAAAAGAAATGGTTCTCTTGAATACCATAACCTTGAGAAGAGAGAAATATATTGAGAAATACAACTGATATAAAAATACATCAATTTTCATTTTCAACAAAAATGCCTTAGGATAGAATATGGAACTTTTAAAACTCTATCATTAAACAAGCAAAATAAAAACTTATTAAATGATTTTGTGAGACATGATTCATGAAGCTTTCTATTCAAATAATGACTGTCATGGTTCAAATCTCAATCTTTTATTATTATGAATATAGTAACTGTATAGAGATTACCTATTTGTGTCTACAACATGAAAATTTGTTCACTAAATCATCATTCAATTCATACTTAATATGACACTACTTAGAGGCTTAGATTTTACTATCCTCCTATACTTTCTCATGATGCTCCTCCTGCTTCTAGTTTTTCTTGTTTTTTTCTGTGACTATTCTTGTTCTTGCTTTCTTGTACTTCATATTGCTGTTCTTATCGTTGTTTTCCTTATTCTCTTGTTCTTGTTCTTTTTCCTACTTCCCTTTTCCTCCTCTTTATACTCATCCTCCTTTTTTTTTCCTTTTGGTTCTTATTGTTTTTGTTTGTTATTTTAGTTATTATTCTTCCTATCTCCTCCTCCTACTCATCTTTCTCCTCCTCCTCCTCCTTTTGCTATTCTTCTTCCTTCTCCTCCTCCTTCTCCTCCTTCTTCTTCTTCTGTTGGGGTCCTCAGCTAGTGCAGACCTGCTGGCATCAGCTGGAGTCTGAGCACTTACCCAATTATTGTCGCCTCTATGACCTTCAGACATCTCTAGATATGACAAAGTAGTCTGACACCACTTGCAGCTAGAGAAGTTTTATTGCTTGGTTACATCATCTTGTCCCTTTTTCTGCTTGCCTGCTTCCTCTCTCTCCCTCTGCTGTCTTGCATTTATATCCCTCTCATCTCCCTTGCCAACATGCCCCAGCAACAAGTATATGTTTAGCTTATATATCCAGGAGCCCAACTTCTGAGACAGTGGGGGTCATCTCTATTTGGTGCAAGCTGGATGCCTGTCCTGATGAGTCTACAAGGTGTATACTCCGGATTTTAGCCAGTGAGGGAGAACCTACACCTGACTGACTGAGATCCAACCAGCCAAAGACCAAAGAGTCAGGTTTGCACAAAACTTGTCTTTGCACAGACTTGTTGCCTATGCAAATGGAGCATTGTGTGCAAGGTACCCCATGAAGCCTCTGAAGATTAATGCAGAGTATTGTCATTCTGTTCCCTAGCATTCTTGTTGCTAGGTTCCCTAGCATTCTTGTTCTTCTTCTTCTTGTTCTTCTTGTTCTTGTTCTTCTTCTTGTTCTTCTTGTTCTTGTTCTTGTTCTTCTTTTTTCTTCAATAATCTTCCTTTTAGTATTCTTCATCATGTTTTTCTTCCTATTCCCATTCAAATTTATTGTGCACAGTAGATTATAAAGTTGATATTTCTGGTTCAGATCTCATTTTGAAACATTAGTAACATGCCTTCAAATATCTTTTAGATATTTACACCCAATATGCACCAAAAAGCTACTCCTTAACTTTCTTTTTTTTTGCTCCACTATCTCATCAATCTCACATTCTCAAAATAGCTTAATCATCTTTAACATCCTTCTTTCTCATCTTCATCCAAATTCCCATTACTTGGCATCTTCTTTCAAAAGGGTTGTTGCTTTTCCCCTTCCATTTTCAGTGCCATTATCTTACTCTAGTTTTTTACCTTTTCACATGTGGTATATTTCTTTATTCACTTATCATTTTTATGATTACTTCAGAATTCTTACCTCCCTATCTTTCAATTACCCATTCAATCCCACTTTTGTAATGGTGATACATATACCTTCCTAAAATATTCTTCGAAGTACCAACTCTTCTTTATCATTGCAAAAAAAAATCACTCTTTTTTCATACAAAGAAAGATATAATTTCCTTGTGCTATGGAACCTCTCCACAATACGGACATTTTCTGGCTTTTAAAATTCATTATTCACTATTTCTCCATATGAACTGTATTCTAGTCTCACTTGCCTACCAATATACTTCATGTACAGCTTCAAGTCAATATTTTTGCCTATACCATTTCTCATTCTGAGAACATCTATTTCCTCCTACTTCTCTGTTTTTTCCAAATTCTGCTTATCACAGGATTATAAGATAGATTTGGAGCTGGAACTAACCTGAAAGGTCATCTAGTAAAGCCTTCCATAATAAAGATGAGGAGACTCAATCTTTTGGTTATTAAGTTATCTGCCTCATGCCACACAGCTAATAAAACATAAGGGTAGAATTCAAGGCTAGATTCTCTTTAAAGTATGTTTAATATTTGAGTGAGAAGAGTACAGACGTGCATTATTAATCAGAGAAATGCAAATTAAGACAACTCTGAGATACCACTACATACCTGTCAGACTGGCTAGAATGACAGGGAAAGACAATGCGGAATGTTGGAGGGGATGTGGGAAAACAGGGACACTAATACATTGTTTGTGGAATTGTGAATACATCCAACCATTCTGGAGAGCAATTTGGAGCTATGCTCAAAAAGTTATCAAACTGTGTATACTCTTTAATCCAGCAGTGTTAATACTGGGCTTATATCCCACAGAGATCATAAAGAAGGGAAAGGGATCTGTATGTGCACGAATGTTTATGGCAGCCCTCTTTGTAGTGGCCAGGAACTGGAAACTGAGTGGATGCCCATCAATTGGAGAATGGCTGAATAAATTGTGGTATATGAATATTATGGAATATTATTGTTTGTAATAAATGACCAACAGGATGATTTCAGAAAGGCCTGGAGAGACTTACACGAAGTGATGCTGAGTGAAACGAGCAGGGCCAGGAGATCATTATATACTTCAGCAACAATACTATATGTTGACCGATTCTGATGGACCTGGCCATCCTCAGCAACGAGATGAACCAAATCAATTCTAATGGAGCAATAATGAGCTGAACCAGCTATGCCCTAGTGAAAGAATTCTGGGAGATAACTATGAACCATTACATTGAATTCCCAGTCCCTATATTTTTGCCCACCTGCATTTTGGATTTCATTCACAGGTTAATTGTACAATATTTCAGAGTCCAATTCTTTTTGTACAGCAAAATAACGGTTTGGTTATATATACTTATTGTGTATCTAATTTATATTTTAATATATTTAACATCTATTGGTCATCCTGCCATCTGGGGGAGGGGGTGGGGGAAGGAGGGGAAAAATTGGAACAAGAGGTTTGGCAATTGTCAATGCTGTAAAGTTACCCATACATATAATCTGTAAATAAAAGGCTATTAAAATAAAAATTTAAAAAAAGAGAAAAAAAAAGAAAAGAGGATAGACTTGGAATCACTAAATTTAGGATTGAGATCCATTTTCTATTATGTAGAAATATAATAGAAATTATTAAAACTTTCCATGCCTCAGTTCTACATCTGAAATATAAGAACTTAGAGCAGATCATCTTAAATCATATAGTTCATAGTAAATACTCAATAAATTTCCACTAAGAATGAATAACTATTATAATCTAAGTTCAACATATGTCTATATAAGATCGCTATATCTGGATAAGTCAATCAATTCACACATGAAAACTCACTTCAAATATGCAAATAAGTTTTTGGCATCCCTTTGAAAAAAGTGGTTCTTCCCCATTTTTGTGTGATAGTCCAGTAAATTCCATGGACTCACTTATCAGAATATTGTTTTAAAATATACAAAATACATATAATAACAAAGCATATCAATTATATAGAAATAGCAAAATATTTTTAAAAAACATAATTTCAGAAATGCAGAGTTAAGAATAGCTAATGTAAAAATGTATTTTATTAGTTTATTAACTAGTTGAATTAGATAACCAAATAATCACATAAACAATGTTTGTGAGAATTTGGTGGTAGTAGTCTTCGATATAGAGATCAATCAGATCCGTGGTTCATGCTAGATATCTTTCATATTTTATTTTATACTTTTTTTTTCTTTTCTTTCTTTGTGAGGCATTTGGGATTAAAAGACTTGCCAAGAGTTACACAATTTAGAAGCATTAAATATCTAAGGCTAGACTTGAACTAAGTTTCTTCTGACTTCAGGGTCAGTACTCTCTTGTGCTACCTAGCTGCCCTAATTTTATAGTTTTAAAAAGAATATTTATATTGTTTCCATATAAGCTAATCTTTTGGACAATTTTGGTTTGTTCTGTTTATTTATCTGTTTAGGGAGAATCAAATTGACAGAGTCTAACTGCAGGTAAAGACATGACAAACAATTGCACAGCAATAAAAAAGGTAGGGAAAAGAATAGGTTCTAATGACTTGTTTATTGATGAATGTTGGTAACTCATTGATTAGGATCCTATTATATCTTGACAAGATCCTAGCAAAGTTTTGTAGTCTAGTCCTTGCTACTTCCCACATATCAAAAAATCAATAACATATCAAGAACAAAATGTTATAAGGCCCCAATTTCCTAAAGTTGCTATTGTTTTAACATCTGAAATTACTAGCACTACATAAACAGGAGGAAACCAAATGGTAATCCAATAGTAGTAAGATTTATCCTAAATCTCTTTGTAAACTCTTCCCTCTTTATGTTTGGCACTTTTTCTCCCTCTCTTCAGCTCCCTGACACTTTCTGCAAGAAATTAGAACTGTCTCTCACTATAAGTACTGCAACTGCTTGATATTGCTTACATACATTTTCATGTATATTTGGTCAAATTGAAGCTGTACTGAAAGTTTCTATTGCTTGGAGGGGTGATATATATACTATCAGACCATTGCATATTACCTTCACATTAGTGAAGATCTAGAAAAGTCAGAAAGTATCATAAAATACCAATGTGCTTTTGTTAAAAGAAGTCATTTCAGCCTGATTTTATTTCCTTGTTAGGGTTACTAGATTGGTAAATCAAGGGGATATTAGAGTTTGATATATTTAAGTAGTAATTTGATAAAGTGATTTAAGAGCATTTGATAGAGTCTCTTATGCTAGTTCTCTTAGAAATATAGAAATATATGGTCTATATATTAGCATAATTAGGCAGATTTAGAATTGATTGAATGTGGGAAAAAAGGATTAGTTCAATGTCAACCTGGAATGAGGTGTTTAGTATAGTGCCCAAAGAATCTGAACGTGGCCCAGGGACATTTAATATTTTTACCAAGGACTTGGATAAAGGATTATGTGGCATGCTTTTCAAGTTTCCTGAGGGCATAGTATTGAGATTAATGGCTAAATTATAGAAGAGCAGAGTCAGGATTCAAAATGATTTTGGCACATTGGGACAATGAACCAAGTATAATATGAAATTTAATAGGGATAACTATAAGGTCTTGTATTTGTATTCTATAAAGCTATTTTAAAAGTACAAAATAAGTGGGTGCATATCTATATAGCAGTCCAGTAGAAAGTATTTTAAGTATCTTAATTTGTATTGAAAGTTATGTCTGAATAAACAATGTGTTACAATTGCCAAGAAGGATAATGAAATAGGCCACATTAGGAGAAACATGATATCCAGGGATAGGCAGGTAATAGTCCCACTATATTTTACCTAATACATGAATCCAATGTGAGATTAATTGTATTTAATTCCAGGTGCCAAAATCTAGAAATAGAAGCTAAAGACTGGAGAATATTAAGAAGAAAGCAGCAACAATGCTGAGGGATTCTAACTACTTCTACAACTGGATGTTTTACTTGGACAAGAGAAGACTCAGAATCTTCAAATATTTAAATGGGTTGTGACATGAAAGAGAGGTTAATTATCATTTGCTTCAACACAGCACAGGACTAAAGTCAAAAGTAGAAGTTGCAAAGAGGCAAATGAAAGTTTGATGAAAATCAGTAAAATTATAAATGAGTATATATTTATTGAGTACTTATTAAGTACATGTCATGTTAAATGTTGGATGGAAATACCAGAAAAATGAAAGAAGCATGCTATACTCCCAATTAACTTAGATTTTATGAGAAGAGAAATTTATGTAGATATAATATTTTATATCTATACCTATATATATCAATATCTATATCTATCTAAGTATATATATATAAATATATTTATATATATATATAAATAACAACAATCTAGACAATACCCAATACCATACCATTTTTTCATTTGAATTATCTTAAGGAGATTCTGAAAATCATCTGGCAGAAACTAATATCCTTTCTCAAATTAAACTGCCACGCATTTAAACAGTACTTCAGAGAATGCAATTCTTTTGGGCTAGCCAAATTGTTTGAATGCCAAATACATGCTTGTGAAAAAGACTATTTTATGGAGAACTCACACAGGGCAAGTGCTCATCAGGTGGTAAGAAAAAGCAATATACAGATACTCTCAAAATTTCTTTTAAGAACTTTAGAATTGATTGAATGACATGGGAGACATTGACACAGGATCACCCAGCATGGTGTGACCTCATCAAAAAAGGTGCTGTGCTCTATGAGCAAAGCAGAATTGAAGTAGATCAAAAGAAACATGAGGGCACAAAATTATAGAATTCACTCCAAAAGTTTATAGGGACTATTTGTGCCTGATCTGTGGCAGAGCGTTCTGAGGTCATATTGGTCTGATCAGCTGCAGTTGGACACATTATTTTGACTAATATAATGATGTCATTTTGATTCTTCTAAGAACAAAAGACCACAAACAACCAATTATATATATATATATATATATATATATATACACACACACACACACACATATATACATACAGAATAAATATTGAACAATAAAATGTTATGTTTTATAACAAATGTACTAATAGAGATAAAATACTTGTAATTGGAAAGGTTATTAAATGCTGTGAATAGAAAATAATATTTGAGCTAAGATTTGAAAGGAGAGGGGGAAACTTCCCGATAATTATGACTAGGGCAAAATAAAATGAGATTCCTTGGGAGCTAGCGAAATTCTCTTCATTGGAAAATTCAAGCTAAGGTTGGATGAAAACTTGTTTGAAAGGATTCATTAATTCAAAATGTCAATTCTACTGGGTAAAGTATGCCTATTTACATTCAAGTTGAATGAATTAGACTGTGAGGTCTCTCAAAAATTTGAGATTTTCTGATTCTATTTCTTATTTGGAATTTAAATATGTATTTTAGATTTTATTTCTTTATTCAATGTCAATTTAGTCTTACATTTCTTTCTGTACTCTATTTCTAAATCTCTGAAAATCTTTCTCAATCATACCCCAGCAGCCTTTTCACCTTGTAAAATAACCATCATCTTGCTTTTTTTTTTCTACTAGTAAATTTATTTATTTTTAATACACATTGCTTTTTCTATCACATTGGGAGAGAAAAATCAGAGAAAAAGGCAAAAACCATGGAAGACATAAATAAACAGAACAAAAGAAGTTAACATAGTGTGTATTGGTTTATATTTGTCTCCTTAGTTCTTCTTCTGCATACGGATGGCATTTTCTGTCCAAAGTCTATTGGGTCATTGAACCATTGAGAAGACCCAAGTCTTATATAGTTGATCATTGCACATTCTTGCTGTTTTTGTGTACAATGTATTACCGGGCTTGGCTTGTTTTGCTCAATATCAGTTTGTGTTAATCTTTTTAGGACTTTATGATATCAGCTAGTTCATCATTTTTTATTTATAGAACAATAATATGAATAATCTTCATATAACAATTTGTTCAGCCATTCTCTAATTGATGGGCATTTACTCATTTTCCAATTTTTTGCTATCACAAGAATAGCTGTTACAAACATTTTTGTACATGTGAGTCCTTTTCCCTCCTTTATAATTTCCTTGGGATACACAGTAATGGCACTGCTAGGTCAAAGGATACGCAGTTTTATAACCCTTTAGTCATAGTTCCAAATTGTTCTTCAAAATGGTTGAATCATTTCACAACTTCACTAACAATGCATCAGTATCCCAGTTTTCCCACATGTCCTAACAATATTTATTATTATATTTTCCTGTTATTTTAGCCAATCTAAGAAATGTGAGTTGGTACCTCAGAGTTGTTTTAATTTCCATTTCTCTAATCATTAGTGATCTTGAGCATTTTTATATGACTATTAATTGCTTTAATTTTGTTATTTGAAAATTGTGTTCATATCCTTTGACCATTTATCAATTGGGAAATGACTTGTATTCTTATAAATTTGACACTGTTCTTTATATATTTTAGAAATGAGATGCTTATTAGAAAACCTTTCTGTAAAGATTTTATCCAGGTTTGTACTTCCCTTTTAATTTTGTTTCTATAGGTTTGGTTTGTGTTTAAACCAACATTTTAATGAGTATTTAAAAAACATTTTAATTTAATGTAATCAAAGTAATCCATTTTGCCTTTCATGTTCTCTAGTTCTTTTTTGGTCAAACTATTACTCTCTTCTCTAAAGATCTGATAGGTAAATTATCCCTTGATCTCATAATTTGTTTATGATATCATCTTTTATGCCAAAATCATGTACCCATTTTAACAAAACCTATTACAAAACCTTATTTTCTTATAGAGTGTGAGATGTAAGTTCATGCTGAATTTCTAAGATATTATTTTTCAGGTTTCCCAACAATTTTTGTTAAATTGTAAATTTTTACCCAGAAGCTAGAGTTTTAGGGTTTATCAAAACCTAGATTACTATAAGTGTGATTTTGTATGTTGTGAATTTCATCTGTTCTACTGATTCACTCTATTTCTTAGTCAGTACCAATGAAAATAACTGCCATCTTATTCCAGCAGTCTTCTAACTTGGAAGATTTCCTTTTCCCTTGTTGTCTTCTCACTTGGGAAAACCAGTCTACCTGTTAGTCCCTTCCTATGATTAATCAGTTCCTCCAGAAATCTTCATTTTAAGGAAGAACCTAAACCAACCATATTCAATCCTTTGTCCTTTCCGATATTCACTTCTCTCTCCCCCCAAGTCTTAATTTTTGTGGTTGTTATTGCTATCCTTCATATAGCTTTTTCTCTTTATTAAGCTTGTTGTAGGAAACTATTGCAAATCTTCTTGCTTGTATTTGTACTCTTAGAACTTGGTAGAATACCTTGGCTTATAATAAGCTGTCTTCCTCTCTCTCTCTCTTCCCTCCAGTGAATAGTATTTTTTTCTAATTACATTTAAAGATGGTTTTCAACATTCACTATTTTAATAACACTGAATTGCAGACTTTTCACCGGCCTTTCTTCCCCTGGCTTATCTACAGAAATATTATATAGAAGTCTGATATGTATCTGATATAAGTTATATATGTACAATCATACTAAACCTATTTCCTCATTAGTTATGTTGTTAGAGAAGAATAAGAACAAAAGGGAAAAATCAAGATGGAAAAAAGGTGAAAATAGTTTGTTCTGACCTTGATTCAGATTCGATAGTTCTTTTTCTATATATAAATAGCATCTTCTATTGTGACTTTTGGAATTGTCTTGGATCATGATTGAAGAACTGTATCATAACTGAACCAGCTACGCCCAGAGAAAGAACCCTGGGAGATGACTAAAAACCATTACATTGAATTGCCAATCCCTATATTTATGCCCATCTGCATTTTTGATTTCATTCACAAGCTAATTGTACAATATTTCAGAGTCTGATTCGTTTTGTACAGCAAAATAACGTTTGGTCATGTACACTTATTGTGTATCTAATTTATATTTTAATGTATTTAACATCTACTGGTCATCCTGCCATCTAGGGGAGGGTGTGGGGGGTAAGAGGTGAAAAATTGGAACAAGAGGTTTGGCAATTGTTAATGCTGTAAAGTTACCCATGCATATAACCTGTAAATAAAAGTCTATTAAATAAAAAAAAAAAAGAACTGTATCATAACTGATCATTATACTAACAACTTGTTCTGCCATTTCCCAATTGAGGAACATTCCCTCAATATCCATTTTTTTCCCACCACAAAAAAAGTTATTATTAATATTTTTATGTAGGATTTTACCCTTTTATGATTTCTTTTGGGCATGAACCTGTCAGTGATATTGCTGGATCCAAGGGTATGCAGAATTTTATAGCTCTTTGGGCATAGTTCCAAATTGCTCTATAGAATGGTTCAATCAGTACATAACTCCATCAGCAATACATTAATATTCTAATTTTCCATCTTCTCCAACAGTTAGCCTTTTCCTTTTATACCATATTATACAATTTGATGGGTTTGAGGTGTTAACTTAGAGTTCTTTTAATTTGCATTTCTCTAATTAATAGTGACTTAGAGCATTTTTATATGACCGTTGATAGTTTTAATTTCTTCATCTAAAAATGTTCATATCCTTTGATCATTTATCAGTTGAGGAATGACTTAGATTATTATGTATTTGAGATATGAAAACTTTATCAGAAATACTGGCCGTGAAAATTATTTCAAACTTTCTGCTCCTCTTGTAATTTTGGTCTTATTGGTTTTGTTTCTGAACTCTCTTTTTTCTTTTTCATTTAATTTAATTTAAAATTATTAACTTTGAAATTTATAATGATCTCATTTTGTTGTTTCATCATAAATTCTTCTTTGCTCTCCTAAATTGCTTATGGTATCACCTTTTATCACTAATTAACGTGCTCATTTTGGCCTTATATTGGAATACAATGTGAAATGCTGGTTTATTCTTGGGTTCTGCCATATTATTTTTCAATTTTCTCAGAAGTGGTTTGTCAGATAGTGAATTCTTATTCATAAGCTGGAGTGTTTGGGTTTATCAAACGGCAGATTACTATAATCATTGACTACTGTGTTTTGTGTTCTTAAACTATTTCATTGATCCACCAGGGTATTTCTTAACCAATACCAAGAATTTTGATGACTGCTGTTTTATATTAAAGTTTTAGATCTGAGAGGGCTAGATAACCTTTCTTTGCATTTTTCAGGATTTTATTTGATATTATTGATATTTTGTTTTAACAGATTTTTTTTTCTGACTATATAGCATATTTTTAACTGTTTGTGGTACTTTTAGTAGTTTAACAATGATCATTTAGCAATAGTTTTTTTTTTAGTAGTTTAGTAATTTTTGCAATAGTTTAGCAGTTTTAACAATTTCATTGTTATGACACTGAATAAGTAAATTAAATTTGGTAGATTTGTCATTTTATTTTATTGTCTTGGTCTATCCATAAGCAATTTATATTTTCCAATTCTTTAGATACGACTTTATTCATGTGAAAAGTCTTTTATAATTGTGTTCATATAGTTCCTAGATTTGTCTTGGGAGGTAGATCTCTAAATATTTTATATTGTCTATTATTTTAAATTAAATTTCTATTTGCAGCTCTTGATGCTGGACTTTTTAATATATAGAAATGTTGATGATTTATGTGTTTATAGTCTATTCTGTAACTTTCCTAAAAATAATTACTTTAGATGTTTTTGATTGATTCCCTACGATTCTCTAGGTATACTTTAATATTATCTACAAAAGTAATAGTTTTATTTGCTTATGCCTATTTTAATGCCTTCAATTTCTTTCCCCTCTCTTTGGCTAAAGCAAATGTGCTCAGTAAAATATTCAGTAAACATGGTGATTATGGGCATCACTGTTTCACCTCTGATTTTATTGGTAAAGCTTCCAGCTTATACCCATTACAGATAATATTTGCTGATAGTTTTAGATCTGAGAGGGCTAGATAACCTTTCTTTGCATTTTACCTATCATTTTAAGGGAAATTTCATTTATTCCTATCCTCTCTAGCATTTTGTAGGAATGTAAATGAAATTATATTTTGTCAAAAGCTTTTTCTGCATTGATATAATCATATTATTTCTGATAGTTTTGCTATTGATAAGGTCAATTATATTGATATTTTCCCTAATATTGAACCACTTTTTCATTCCTATTATAAAACCCACATGTTCATAATGCATTATTCTCATGATAAATTGCTTTAATCTCTTTGCTAATATCTTACTTACATTTTTTGCATCAATATTCATTAGTGAAATTGGTATAAATTTTCTTTCTCTTTTTTAAAACTCTTCCTGATTTATGTATGAGCATGATGTTTGTATCATCAAAAGAATTTGATAGGACTTCTTTGATTATTTTTCCAAATATGTCATATAGTATTGGAATTATTTGTTCTTTCTTTCTTTTTTGCTGAGGCAATTGGGGTTAAGTGACTTGCCCAGGATCATACAGCTAGGAAGTGTTATATGTCTGAGGTCAGATTTGAACTCACATCCTCCTGACTTCAGGGCTGGGTCTCTAACCACTGGGCCACCTAACTTCCCAGAATTATTTGTTCTTTAAATATTTGGTAGAATTCTCAATCCTTTTTTCACTATTCTTTTTATATCATAATATCAAAGTCAACTTCTACTCAAACCTCTGTTTATGTATAATCATTCTAATTGCCATAATAAAAACAGAGTTCTCAAAAGTTACAGATATCTTGTTCTGTGGAGATGTGAACAGTTTTACCTTATTGAATAGGATCTTTATTTTTTTCTTTCCTGTATATTTTTATAATTCTCTTATGTCTTATAGTGGAAGAACAAATTTTCTGTTCTGCTCTGGTCTTTTCATTAGGTAAGTTTGAAAATCACCAAATTCACTGACTTTCTAACGTTTTCTTTGAAAGATTATGTTTAGGAGGCAAAGCCAAGATGGCAGAGTAAAGGCAGAATTCACCTAACCTCATCCTAAACTACTCCAAATTTCTTTAAGCAATGACGTTAAACAAATTTTAGAGGATCAGAGCACCTAAAAAGATGGATTAGAATATTTTCCAGCTGAAGGCAACTTAGGAAGTCAGCCAAGAATTAGGAAAACAAGCACATAACAACAAAAAAAAAAGTTTCTGACCATTGAAAGTTATTTTGGAGACAAGGAAGATCAAAATACACACTCAGAAGAGATAACAAAGTCAAAGGTCCTATATACAAATTCACCAAGAAAAATAAGAATTGGACTCAGGGCATGGAAGAGCTGAGAAGGGATTTTGAAAATCAAGTAAGAGAGATGGGGGAAAGTTAGATAAAGGATTGAGAGTGGTACAAAACTTTCTTACAAAAAGCTAATAAGGAGAAGAATGCCTTAAAATAAAATTTGGCCAATTGGGAAATGAGGCACAAAAGCTCACTGAGGAAAATAATTCCTTAAAACATAGAATTGAGCAAATGGAAGCTCATGACTTTAAGAAAAATCAAGATACAATAAATGAAAAACAAAAAAATGAAAAAAAAATTTGAATAAAGTGAAATATCTCATTGGCAAAACAACTGAGTTGGGAAATAGATCAAAGAAAGATCATTTTAAAATTATTGGTCTATCTGAATGTCATGATCAAAAAGAGCCTGGGCATCATCTTTCAAGAAATTGTCAAGGAAAATTGTGTTGATATGCTAGAACCAGAGGATACAATAAAAATTGAAAGGATTCACCAATCAGCTCCCGAAAGAGATCCAAAAGTGAAAATCCCAAGAATAATATAGCTTAATTCCAGTATTCCCAGGTCAAGGAGAAAATATTGCAAACATCTTAAAAGAAGCAATTCAAGTATAATGGAGCTATCTACAGTCAGAATAAAACATGATTCAGCAATTTTTACATTACACAACAGGACGGATTTGAATGTGATATTGGAGAGAGTAGTAGAGTTAGGATTTCCTACTCAGAAAAACTGAGTATAATCATTCAGAGGACAAAAATAATCTTTTTTTTGAAAGTTGTTATAATATATATATATATATATATATATATATGTATATATATACATATATATATATATATTATAGCTTGTTATTTATAGATATATGCATGGGTAATTTTTCAGCATTGACAATTGCAAAACCCTTTGTTCCAATTTTTCCCCACCTTCCTCCCACTTCCTCCCCCAGATGGCAAGTTGACCAATACATATTAAATATATTAAAGTATAAGTTAAATACAATATATGTACACATGATCATTCAGTTATTTTGCTGTACAAAAAGATTTAGACTTTGAAATAATGTACAATTTACCTGTGAAGGAAATCAAAAATGCAGGTGGACAAAAAATAGAGGGATTGGGAATTCTATGTAGTGGTTCATAGTCATCTCCCATAGTTCTTTCCTGGGGGTATAGCTGGTTCAGTTCATTACTGTTCTATTGGAACTGATTTGGTTCATCTCATTGTTGAAGAGGGCCACATCCATCAGACTTGATCATCATACAGTATTATTGTTTAAGTATATAATGATCTCTGGGTCCTGTTCTTTTCACTCAGCATTAGTTCATGTAAGTCTCTCTAAGCCTTTCTGAAATCATTCTGCCGGTCATTTCTTACAGAACAATAATATTCCATAATATTCATATACCACAATTTATTCAGCCATTCTCCAATTCAGGGACACCCACTCTGTTTCAGTTTCTGGCCACTACAAAGAAGGCTGCCACAAACATTCTTGCATGTACAGGTTCCTTTCCTTTCTATAAAATTTCTTTGAGATATAAGTTTTTGGTTTGTCAAACACTAGATTATTAAAGTTATTGACTGTTTTGTACTTTGAACCTAAACTATTCCAGTTAGACTATTTCTTAGTCAATACCAAATGGTTTTTGGTAACAGCTGCTTTATAATATAATTTTAGATCTGGTACAGCTAGGCCACATTCATTTGATTTCTTTTTTCATTAGTTCCCTTGGAAATCTTTACCTTTTGCTTTTTAATATGAACTTTATTGTTATTTTTTCTAGGTCATTAAAATAAATTTTGGGAGTCTGATTGGTATAGTGCTAAATAAATAAATTAGTTTAGTCAGCGTTGTCATCTTTATTATATTTACTTGCCCTATCCAAGAGCATTTAATATTTTTTCAATTGGTTAGATCTGACTTTTTTATGTGGAAAGTATTTTGTAGTTTTGCTCATATAGTTAACTGATTTTCCCTTGGCAGATAAATTCTTAAATATTTTATACTATTAGTAGTTGCTTTAAATGAAATTTCTCTTTGTAACTCTAACTGTTGGATTTTGTTAGTGATATATAAGAATGCTGATGACTTATGTGGGTTTATTTTGTATCCTGCAACTTTGCTTTTTAGTAGAATCTCTGGGGTTCTCTACCCCAGATGGGGTTTTACCATCATATCATCAGCAAAGAGTAATAATTTGGTTTCCTCATTACCTACTCTAATTCCTTTAATCTCTTTCTCAACTCTTATTGCCAAAGCTATCATTTCTAATACAATATTGAATAGTGATGGTGATAGTGGGCAACCTTGTTTCACTCCTAATCTTATTGGGAATGGTTCCAGTTTATCCTCATTACATATGATGCTTACTGATAGTTTTAAAAAGATGCTACTGATTATTTTAAGGAAAAGTCCATTTATTCCTATACTTTCAAGTGTTCTTAATAGGAATGGATGTTGGATTTTATCAAATGCTTTTTCTGTATCTATTGAGATGATCATACTTTTTTTGTTAATTTGGTTATTAATATGGTCAATTATACTCATAGTTTTCCTAATGTTGAAGCAGCCCTGCATTCCTGGTATAAATCCTAATTGATCATGGTGAATTATCCTGGGGATGATTTTCTGTAGTTTTTTTTTTTTGCTAATATCTTATTTAAGATTTTAGCATCAATATTCATTAGAGAGATTGGTCTATAATTTTCTTTCTCTGTTTTCGACCTAACTGGTTTAGGTAACAGTACCATGTCTGTGATATAAAAGGAATTTGGTAGGACTCCTTCATTCCCTGTTTTATCAAATAGTTTATATAGCATTGGGACTAATTGTTCTTTAAATGTTTGGTAGAATTCACATATAAATCCATCTGGTCCTGGGGATTTTTTCTTAGGGAGTTGATTAATAGCTTGTTCTATTTCTTTTTCTGAAATGGGACTATTTAAGCAATTTCCTTCCTTTTTGTTAATCTGTGAAGCCTATATTTTTGGAGGTAGTCATCCATTTCACTTAGGTTATCAAATTTATTGGCATAAAGTTGTGCAAAGTAAATCCTTATTATTGCTCTAATTTCCTCTTCATTGGTGGAAAATTCTCCCTTTTCATTTTTAAGACTAACAATTTGATTTTCCTCTTTCCTTTTTCTAATCAGATTTACCAAAGGTTTATCTATTTTATTGGGTTTTTTCATAAAACCAACTCTTAATTTTATTTATTAATTCAATAATTTTCTTTTACTTTCAATATTATTAATTTCTCCTTTTAATTTTAGAATTTCAAGTTTACTATTTGATTGATTACCAAATTTCTAATTTGGTCTATTTCTAGCTTTTTAAGTCAGCCCAATTCATTGATCTTCTCTTTCTCTAGTTTATTCAAGTAAGCCTCTAAAGAGATAAAATTTCCCCTTATTACTACTTTGGCAGCATCCCACAAATTTTGGTATGATGTCTCATAGTTGTCGTTATATTGAGTGAAATTATTAATTTGCTGTTTTATCCAATCATTCTTTAAGATGAGGTTATTTAATTTACAATTTTTTTTTGGTCTATTTACCCCTAACTTTTTGTTGAATGTAGTTTTTATTGCATTGTGATCTGAAAATAAAGCATTTACTTTTTCTGCTTTCCTGCATTTTATTTTGAGGTCTTCATGTCCTAATATATGATTTTTTTTGTGTGTGTTTGTGTGTACAATTTTTGTATAGGTTCCATGAACTGCTGAGAAAAAAGTATATTCCTTTCTGTCACCATTCAGTTTTCTCTAAAGATCTATCATACCTAATTTTTCTAATATTCTATTTACCTCTTTAATTTCTTTCTTATTTGTTTTGTGGTTTGACTTATCTAATTATGAGAGTGCAAGTTTGAGATCTCCCACTATTATAGTTTTGCGGTCTATTTCTTCTTACAACTCTCTTAACTTCTCCTTTAGAAAGTTAGATGCTATTACCACTTGGTGCATATATGTTTAGTATTGATATTGCTTCATTGTCTATGCTAACCTTTAGCAAGATATAGTTTCCTTCCTTATCTCTTTTAATTAGATCAATTTTTGCTTTTGCTTGATCTGAGATAAGGATGGCTATCCCTGCTTTTTTTTTACTTCATCTGAAGCAAATAGATTCTGTTGCAGCCTGTTACCTTTACTCTGTATGTATCTCCCTGCTTTAATTGTGTTTCCTGTAAACAACATATTGCAGGGTTCTGACTTTTGATCCAGTTTGCTATCCACCTCTACTTTATGGGAAAGTTCATCCCATTCACATTTACAGTTAAAATTACTAATTCTGTATTTCCTTCCATCTTCTTATCCCCAGATTATGCTTTTCTTTTTCTTGCCCCCCCTTACCCTCTTTCCCAGTATTAAACTTATGGGCACCACTTGCCTCACTCAACTCTCCCTCTTTAGGATCCCCCCATCCCCTTTGTATTCCTTCCCCTTTATTACTCTTTTCCTTTTCCATTTTCCTCTCCCACTTTTTAATGAGATAAGAGAACTTTCTCTGTAAATCAAATATGTCAATTATTTTCTCTTTGAGCCAACTCTGATGAGGGTAAGATTCACACAATGTTCCTCCCCCTCTCTAAATTCCTTTAGATATGATAGTTTTCTTTTGCCTCTTTGTGGGATGTAATTTTCCTCTTTTTATCTCCCCTTTGCCTTTTTCTGACACTCTATCCTTTGCATTTCTACTTCCCTTTTTTATGTTTTATCAGTAAAATCAAATTATACATGTACTCTTTATGTATATCCACAGTAGGAAAGCAGGTCTCAAGAGTTCTTTTTACCTTTTTCTGCTTCTGTTGATTCCTATGTTTGGAGATCAAATTTTTTGTTTAGTTCTGTTTTTTTTCCTTAGAAACAAATGGAATTCCTCTGTTTCATTAAATGTCCATCTTCTACCATGGACGAAAATGCTCAGCTTAGCTGGGTTGTTTATTCTTGCCTGCATTCCAAGTTATTTTGCCTTTGGAAATAGCAGATTACAGGCCCTTTGATCTTTTAATGTGGAAGCAGCTAGATCTTGATTGATCCTTATTGTGACACCTCAGTATTTGAATTTTTTTTTTCTGACTGCTTGTAATATTTTTTTCTTTATTCTGATAGTTCTGAAATTTAGCCACAATATTCCTTGGAGTTTTTATTTTAGGGTCTTTTTCAGAAGTTGTTTGATCAATTCTTTCAATGCCTATTTTACCTTCTGATTCAATTACATCTGGGCAGTAAAATAGTATCTAAGCTCTTTTTTTCATCATAATTTTTGGGATGCTCAATAATCCTCAGATTATCTCTTCTAGATCTATTTTCTAGGACTGTTGTTTGTCCAAGTAGATATTTAACGTTTTTTTCTAATTTTTAATTTTTTTGGTTTTGCTTGACAGATTCTTGATGTCTCAATGAATCATTCATTTCTATTTGTTCAGTTCTGATTTTTAATGACTTATTTTCTTCATTGGCTTTTTTTAAAATTTCTTTTTGTATATGTCCAATTGAGTTTTAAATGACTTATTTTTCTCTAAGGATTTTTTTTCCATTTTCCTAATTTTTTTAACTGTTATTTCCTTTTTCCAATTCACAAATCCTACTTTCTTGGGAGTTCTTTATCTTTTCCAATTCACATTTCAGGAAGTTGTTACTCTCTTGCACAGCTTCTCTTTCCTTTCCCTATTTTTCTTCTAGCTCTCTTTTAAGATTTTTTTATAGTTTCTTCTAGGACAGCCTTGTGTGATGAAGATCAGGTTATATCTCCCTTTGTGGGTTTTTTCTGGAGACTGTCTACTATTATTCTCCTTGGGGTTGAAAACCTGCTCTCTTTCTGTATAGAAGCTACTGATAGCCCTTTTGATTTTTTTACTCTTTTTTTTTTAAAGCCTGTAGGGTCTCCCTTCAGGGCAAGGAGGTTACCAGCTTCCTCTGCAGAGCAGGGATAGGTATATGGACAGAAGGTAACCTTTCAATGGGCTGCAAACAGCGGCCAAGCTGTGGGGGTGCTCTGGGATAAGCTCCCCATCAGATATGACTCAGGCCTGGGTCCCATGGACCAAGTTGCCGGAAGTGCCCTGTGAGCAGTCCCATTTTGAAGATTAGTGACTGCCTTGGGGCTAGAGGCTGAGCAACAAAAGTGTCACCTTCTCCCCCACCCCCCCAAAGCCCACTTTGAGTATTAGCAGTTGCCCTACCCCTCATGGCACTGGATGTATCTCTGCCTGGGGAGCACAGTGTTGTTGTGGAAATTCTATTGTCCCAGGCTGAGCCCCCCACTGTGCAGATTACAGGCTAACCCCAGGCTGCATCCCCCTGCCATGCAGATTTGTAACTGCCTCAGTGAAAGCTCTTGCTGCAGAATGCCACTGCACAGCTGTGCTGTGGCCTGTGCTTTGTCACTCGCTTCTGGTTTTCGGTGGGTATAGCCAGATCCTGTTAGGTTCTGGCATTTTTTTAGAGTACCCTCTACCTTTGGCTTTAATTTTTCTGTTGGTCTACTGCTTTGCAACCATAGCAGAACAGCCCAATCTATGATAGAGTCCTCTCTGTAAATTTTCCAATTACAGAAACTGCCCCTGTCCCCAGTCCACTTCAGAAGCTAGCCTCTGGTTCTATTCCTGCCTGTGCTGGTCTCCTCCCACTGCTCAGAACAAACCTTTTCTGGTGATCTTCCAGATTATCTTTGGCTGGTAAGTTGTACTTCCAATCTTCATGAATTTTACCAATCAAGTGCTATTTTTGAGGCTGATTTTAATAATTAATGATGAGGGTATAAGAGAAGCTTAGAAAGTCACATGTACCTTCTCTGCCATCTTGGCTCTGCTCCAAAAAGTAATCTTTCAACAAAATAGAGGGTTTTCAAGTATTTATGATGAAAAGACTAGAGCTAAATGGAAAATCTGATTTTCAAATACAGGACTCTGGAGAAACATAAGGAGATAATCAGGAAAGTTATATCATAAGGGACTTAATAAGGTTCATCTGTTTATATTCCTACCTGAAGGATGATATTTGTAACTCATTGGAATGTTCTGATTATTATGACAGAAAGAGTATAATAGACATGGTTATGAGTTTAATATGAAAAAAAGTCAAAGCAATTTTCCCTGATAAGGTCTCATTTTTCAAGCAAAGAGGTAACAATCAAATTTATGGAAAAATAAGAGCCATGCCCCAATTAATAAAAGATAGAAAGAAATGATTTTTGCCCAAAAGACAAAAAAATCATGCATATTCTTTGACTTAACAAGCCCATTACCAGGTATGAATACCAAAAGAGATTGTTTTAAATGATTTATACACCCAAATATATTCATAGAAGCTCTCTTCTAAGGGCAAAAAAAAAAAAAAAAAAGGAAATTGAGATGATGCTCTTCAATTGGGGAGTGGCTGAGTAAATTGTGATATGTGTTTGTGATGGAATATTATTATTCTATGGGAAATGATGACCTGGTTGCTCTCAGGAAAAATTAAACACCTGGAAAATTCTCAATGAACTCAAGCATCAAGAAATGTATTATATACAAATTAATAGCAATTTTCTGGGATGACCAGCTGTGAATGACTTTGCTATTTTCAGAAGTACAATCTCTCTTTTTAACTTAATTTTTCTTGAAGCTTTTTATTTTCATTAGGGGGTAATCTATGTTTTCTTTCACAATTTTATTTTTATGGAAATGTTTTGCCTAACTTCACATGTGGTTTCTTAATTGTGGATGGGGATAATGGAGAGAACATTCAACTCAAATATTTTAAAAACAAATCTAAAGAAATATTGTAACTGGGGAATATAATTGGGGAAATATAGAATAAATAAAAATTTTAAAAGATAAAGATTATGCAATAGATCATTCCTTGTTATACAAGTTCCTTTGCCTTTCAGAGTATCATATTTCAAATCCTTCAATCCTTTAAAGTAGAAGCTGCTGAGTTCTTTGTAATCCTTATTGTCATACCTTGATATTTGAACTGTTTCCATTTGGCTACTTTCAATTTTATCCTTGATTTGGTAGTTCTAGAATTTGAGTACGATATTCCTTGGTGTTTTCATTTTTGGATCTCTCTCAGGAAATAATTAGGAGATATTAATGGTCATTGAAAAGCTTCAATGACCATTAATATCTATGATAGCAAGGAAGTTTTTCTTGATGATTTCTTGAAATATACTGTCAAGGGTATTTCTCTCTCTCTCTCCCATTCCTTCCCTCTCTCTGTCTATGTCTCTCTCTTTCTCCCTCTTTCTCTTTTGATCATGGTTTTCAAGTAGTCCAATAATTCTTAACTTATTTCTTCTGAATCTATTTTCCAGGTCAGTTGTTTTCCAGTGAAATATTTTATATTTTGTTCTCTTTTTTTTTCATTCTTTTGATTTTCTTTGACTGCTTCTTGATATCTTATAGAGTAATTATATTCTAGTTTCTCAATTCCTATTTTAAAGTAATTAAATTCTTTCAATTAGAATTTGTACCTCCTTTTCCATTTGGTCAAGTATAATTTTAAAAAAATTAATAATAACCTTTTATTTTCAAAATTCATGCAAAGATAGTTTTTAACATTCACCCTTGCAAAACCTTGTGTTGCAAATTTTCCTTTCCCTTTCCCCCTCACCCTGTCCCCTAGATAGCAAATAACCCAATATAGGTTAAACATGTGTAATTATTCTAAACATATTTCCACATTTATCATGCTGCACAAGAAAAATCAGATCAAAAAGAAAAAAAATAGAAAGAAAAAAGCACAACCAAACAACAACCAAAATGGTGAAAACACATGTTGCTATCCACATTCAGTCACTATAGTCTTTCTGGATGTAGATGGCTGTCTCCATCACAAGACTATTAGAACTGATCTGAATCACCTTATTGTTTAAAAGAACCAAATCTCTCAGAGTTAATTATCACATAATCTTGCTGTTGTATACAGTGTTCTCTTGGTTCTATTTACTTCACACTTAATCTCAGTTCAAGTAAGTCTCTCCAGATTTTTCTAAAACCATCCTGCTGATCATTTTTTATAAAATAATAATGTTCCATTATATTCCTATACCATAACTTGTTCATCCATTCTTTAACTTATGGGCATGCACTAAGCTTCCAGTTCCTTGCCAATACAAAATTGCTGCTACAAACATTTTTGTACATGTGGGGCCTTTTTTCTTTTTTATGATTTCTTTGGGAAACAGAGCAGGAAAGACACTGCTGAATCAAAGCATGCACGATTTGATAATTCTTTGGGCACAGTTCCAAATTGTTCCCCAGAATGGTTGGATTAGTTCACAACTCCACCACAATGTGTTTAAGGAGTAATTTTCTTTAGTCAATTTTGTTTTTTCTAGATGTTGACTCTGTATTGCATAAATCTCATTTATTTTTTCTCTTCTCATTTTATTTTTAAAGTTGTTTTTGAGTTTTTCAAAGAAGAAATTTTGGGCTTTAGATTAATTCATATTCCTTCTTGAGGGTTTGCATGTGGCATTTATTATTATCTACTTCTGGGTTTTGCTTTGATTTTCCCTGATGCAATAGTAGCTTTCTGTGGTGAGGACTCTTTTTTGGGGGAGAGGGGCTCATTTTTGAAATTTGAGCTCTGCTCTTTGAGCACATGGGGCACTATCTTAAGCTTCTTGTTCTGGGAATCAGGAGACAGTACTGGCTTTTTGCTCTGGGGCTTCAGGTGCTGGTGGCTTGCCCATTGCACTGTGGTGGCCTGGCTTAATCACACTTGTTGTGCCACAGTTTCTGAAAACTGACATTTTGCTTTCTGTTACTGGGTTGGGAGATCCTACAGCTGACCTATGCCATTTGGTCTGAGCCAGTAAAAAGTCTGGGTTGCTGATCTATACTGTGGCTAATAATCTATCATTAGCTTATCTGTACACTGTCTATGCTGGGTTGTGCTGCCCTTTTACTCAAATGAGACAGACCTTTTCTGAAATCCTTCTAAGTTATGTTGGACTGGAAAATTGTTTCATTTTGTCTTTTGGGGGGTTCTGTTCTTCCAAAATCCATTTAGAATTCTGATTTAACATTATTTTTGAGGGAAACTTGGTAGAGCTTGTATAACTTCCTGACTTATCTTCCCCAACTTGACTTTTTTTTGTGGAACTCTTAAAAATTGCTTGTTTACTTGTTAGTATATTCTTGATGTGTTAATAAGAACATGTAGAAATCTCAAGAAATATGAGCTACAAAAATAATCCAATGAAGAGAGAATTAGTTGAGTTACTTGTGTCCTAGCTATGTCTGCAAAATGACAAATTACTAATTTGATGATCTTTTATTCAGGTTTTTCTACTACAAAAAAATCCCCAAATGAGATAAATTGCTTGGTGAAAATACCAATGATTTTGTTTCTTTTGTTCCAAAAACTAACCAAATTTATTAAATTATTCCCAAATTTTCACTTTAGTTTGTTTCAGGGAAATACCTTATAGACAACAATTGTTAGATTTCTTAGGAAGCTTTTGCAAGATATGCTGATTCAGCAACATTTCTTTTAGGGTATATTAGTGTCTTTATGTGTAACTATATGAAGCTTTCTAAATTATAAAAAATAAAACTCCAGAAAACTTCATGTCTTGACACATCAGACCATTGTAAAAAAAAAAAAAAGATGACTTTATAACTTATAAAACAGATGAGAAGATATTGACAAAAAGTTTTAGAAGTGGCTGAAGATAAAATTTTCAATTCCTAGAAATCTCTGTGAAAGCAATACAATTGGAAATTTTGAAAGTAAAATACAGG
This sequence comes from Sarcophilus harrisii, assembly GCF_902635505.1. Classification (NCBI taxonomy): domain Eukaryota; kingdom Metazoa; phylum Chordata; class Mammalia; order Dasyuromorphia; family Dasyuridae; genus Sarcophilus; species Sarcophilus harrisii. Next base: position 95,736,462 of record NC_045428.1, read on the forward strand.
CAGAACCAATATGGCAGAAGAGAGAGGATATTTCAGACCAATCCCAATTCTGAATTGGGATTTCAGAATCCCAAAAATTCCCTCTAAATAACTTTATAGTCATATCCTGGAGAGGCATAGCTAACAAAAAAGTCAAAGTGACACATTTTTTCAGTCCAAGAAAACTTAGGAGATAAAAAGGAGAGGTCTGTGTCACTGAAATGAGAGTTGGCCTGGGGTGAAGAGCAGCTACACCATCTGTTGGCCTTGAAATGAGCCATAAAAGCAGAAGCAATAGTTTTTAGAGCTCTCATCTATTAGTGCTTGTGGGAATGGGCACAAGACAGGGTGCAGTTTGGCAACTTTTTATCCATTATCCAGCACCAGGTTCCAATTTCAGAGCAGAAGAAAGCTCTTGTTGGCACAAGTGAGCAAGAGCCCTAGTCATAGCCCATAGTCATAGACTCTTACCTAGATAAGGAGCAGAAGGCAGACCAAGAGAGTCATGATTCTTGATCAAACCACCACGGAAACCTTGAAAACTTATAGATTCTCAATACTAGATGTGAAAAGAGAAAAGAAAAAAAAAAAGTACATCACTCCTCACAGATGATACAATGGTGTACTTAACAAAACCTAGAAAGTCAATTAAATAAACCCTCCTTCCCAAATGAACAGCTTTTGGAAATTTACAAGACGAAAAATAAATCCATTCAAATCATTGATATTTGTATATATTACTCCCTATTCCTTTCCTCCAAAAAAACCCAAAATGACAAAAAGATATAGAAAGACCAATTCCATTTAAAATAATTGCAAACAGTGTAAAATACTTGGGAATCTATTTGCTAGGACACTTAACAGAAAATAATTTTCAATACACAGAATTACAAAAGTAAATAATTGGAGATATGTTGATTGTTTCTGGGTGAAAATCCTATCTAAATTAATCTACTTTGCAGTGCTATGAGTATCAAACTAACAAAGCATTATTTGATAAAGCAAGATAATATAAAATTTTTCTGGAAGTTGCAAAGTTCAAGAAAAATCAAGGGAATCAATGGGGAAAAAAATAGGAGCCAAAATGTACCAAATTTCAAACTATTCTGTGAAGTGATAACCATAAAAACAATCTGATGCTGGCCAAGTGAATACTGATTAGTAGAACAGATGATGTGCATAATATATGAAAGTAAGTGACCACAACAACCAATTTTTTAATAGCCTTTTATTTACAGGTTATATGCATGGGTAACCTCTTGTTCCAATTTTTCACCTCTTACCCCCCCCCCCCTCCCCTAGATGGCAGGATGACCAGTAGATGTTAAATATATTAAAATATAAATTAGATACACAATAAGTATACATAACCAAAACGTTATTTTGCTGTACAAAAAGAATCAGACTTTGAAATATTGTACAATTAGCTTGTGAAGGAAATCAAAAATGCAGGTGGGCATAAATATAGGGATTGGGAATTCAATGTAAAGGTTTTTAGTCATCTCCCAGGGTTCTTTCTCTGGGCGTAGCTGGTTCAGTTCATTACTGCTCCATTGGAAATGATTTTGTTGATCTCGTTGCTGAGGATGGCCAGGTCCATCAGAACTGGTCATCATATAATATTGTTGTTGAAGTATATAATGACCTCCTGGTCCTGCTCATTTCACTCAGCATCAGTTCATATAAGTCTCTCCAGGCCTTTCTGAAATCATCCTGTTGGTCATTTCTTACAGAACAGTAATATTCCATAATATTCATATACCACAATTTATTCAGCCATTCTCCAATTGATGGACATCCATTCAGTTTCCAGTTTCTAGCCACTACAAAAAGGGCTGCCACAAACATTCGTGCACATACAGGTCCCTTTCCCTTCTTTATAATCTCTTTGGGATATAAGCCCAATAGTAACACTGCTGGATCAAAGGGTATGCACAGAACAACCAATTTTTTGAAAACCTAAAAGATTTAATATCATTAAAAGCCATATGAAAAATTTATCTAAATATTAATAACTAGAGAAATGTAAATTAATAGAACTCTGAGGTGTAAACTTAGTGAAATGACAAAAAAGAAAAATGACAAATGCTAAAAAGGGCATGGAAACTTTATCCCACCAATACCATTTTTACTCCTATATCTTAAAGAGATCAAAATAAAAAGGGAAAAGCCCTATATACACAAAAATATTTATATCAGCTCATTTTGGCAAAGAATTAGAATTTGAAAAGCTGTTTCAGGAATACTATTGTATCATGTGAAATAACAAAGAGATTGGTTTTAAAAAAACATCTAAGGGTTTATATGAATTGATGCAAAGTAAAATGAACAGAACCATGAGTTCATTGTATATTGTGTAAGCAATATTGTAATTAGAATCAACTGTGAAATACTTAGCTACTATGATAAATACAATTATCTATGGCATTTCTGAAACACTAATAATGAAAAATGATCTCTATCTTCAGAAAGAGAGTTGTTGAACTGAGCCTGAAACTTTAGTTTTTTTCTCTACTTTGAGGTACTTTTTCCCTCCAATATGGCTAACATGTAAATGTTTTGCATGGCTTCACATGAATAATGATTATGATAATGCTTGCCTTCTCAATGGATGGAGTAAAGACTATAGTGAGGAATAGAATTTGGAACTAAAAATATTTTAAAAATTAGAAAAACTTGAATATATCATTGTGTTGTTCTGGACCTCAAAAGTTGGTTAATGGGATAAATCTCAAAATGGATCCCAATGTTTATAGTAAAGATTATTACTATTATTTTGATCATGCATCCTTTTGGAATTCTTGTGATGTTCCTGGACACATTTTCTGTGTTTTTAAATGTATAAAGTAAAATACCTAAGGTAATAAAAAAGTAATTATATTAAAATATATTCCATTGATAATATATTGTAACTATGTAATCAACAACTAGAATAACTATAACAATATTAATGAGGGTACATGAAAAATCAAGATACATGCAAAAACTATAATGTGACATGAATCTATCTGTTATTTATATTGGTGACAAATAACTATCATTTTATTTTGTTGTCTACTTCAATATTTTAGAGAAATGCTAAATTTCAGATTGATCTTAATAAAATAATGACATATTTTCCTATCTAAGCTCATAAATTCCCTCTTAAGTATGGAACTCAGATTAATAGGTTTGTATCATATATTTAGAAAATTTAACCAGACTATTTATCACCTCTTCTTTCAGCAACATATACATCATAAACCTGATATAAATATTATTATAATTGGGCCAATGCAGGTTGATACAATTTTTGCCAAGAGAAGTCTCTTAAAATTGCACAGTAAATGCATCTATTTAGATGTTTAGAAACATTTCTCATCAAAGACCAATTCTGATGTTTATCCACAATATTTTTTAAATGAACTTTTACCAATTTCCCACTTTTCCCTTTCCCTGGTGTTCCACAAGATTTATCTACTTCATGACAATTGTCAAGGGATTGAAGCTAACATTAAGCTTTTAACACAAATAAAGCTTTTCCCTCTTGAGAAAAGTATGTTGTTGAACATATAGTAGATGCCTCACAACAGTTGGGCATGCCAAGGAACCTGTTAAAAATGCATACGGAAAACAAGGTAGCATGACAGTGATAGGCATTTACCGCTATGCAATTAGGAATTAATTTTTCTGTTTGAAAAGATTTACATTATATTTTGCTGTCATAGAAATGAACCAATGAAGATCATCATGTAGGGCTAGTCAAGTGTATTTTCTGGATCTTCTCAGTTTCTTTGATTTTTCTAAATATATAACACTTTCATGTACCCCTCACCAAACTGGTTGCTCTTCATCAGAAGTGCTTCAGTTTTTCATCTCTCTTTTGAAGTATAGTTGAATTGAATACATTAAGATACCTTTTGACCAATGATAAATGTGATTATTATGTATCTTATTATGAAGACTATAGTTTAATTAATATAACCACAGATCAAATAAACTAGTTAACAAATATTCATTAAGTACTTTCTATGTACTAGGTACTGTGCTTAGTTTGAGGGCTAAAAATCCAAGCAGAAAAAATGTAGTCCCTGACCTCAAGGAGCTTATATTCTTATGGAATAAAGTAACATATTAAAAAAGCTGAAGAGTCAGAATAAAAATGGTAGAAAAGGTTTGGAGTAAATCCTTGAAAGACCTGGATATGTTGCTTGATTCTGTCAGATGATCAATAAGTCATTTAGTGATATTTCCTTCATCTCACAATCATTAAAATAATTTTAAAGTGGTAGTTTAGAATACATAGAACCCTGCTTCTTCTGATTGCACCTTATTTTGTTAAATTTATCTATTATTCTAAAATTCTCTCTCTCTCTCTCTCTCTCTCTCTCTCTCTCTCTCTCTCTCTCTTTCTCTCCCTCTCTCCCTCATTCTCTTGCATTATATATTCCTCTATACTTTGTGTCATACTATAAATTTAATAATAATCTCACCAGTGGCTCCAAATAAGTTTGTGATTGAATGCGGAACAGAAAATGACTGATGACAGAGTCCTATGGCATATTATTCAAGACCTTGTTCTAACTTGACATGATTTATAATACAGATACGTCACTTCAGTCAGCTGGGGATCTCTCTAATCTGTTGTCCAATCAACCTTTCCCTAATTTATTGAAAAGCATCTTGCATGTGTTTCAACAAAGTATTTTTTCTTTTTTAGATATTTTCAATAATAAGCTGTTGTTGCTAGTAGTATTACCTTCATAAATGGTTATAGTATAAACAATGGGAACTTTAAGGATTATACATTAATGAGTTCTTGATGCATTGGTTGTATACTTGACTATTCTGAAAGGAACAAGATTATCATTGAAGCCAGGAATGCTACATTTCCAAAGATGAAATCTTGCAGATGCTTTGACAAATAGACTGTAAAATGTGCTCATTAAACTTGGACATAATCTGAAATATACCATAATGGTGGTGGGAAAGACTGTAGCTCTAATAAAGGCATATAGCACGACAAGTTCCTTTTTGTATATGTCAATATTTTTCCTAGGGGAAAAAAAAAACTCCTACCCAGTTTGCCAAATATTTCTTCTTGCTGGGCACATGACATCAGATAATAGCATGATGTCAAACTGGATATGCAACACAACTCTATCTAATGTCCATTCTGTCTTGCATGTGAAAGAATTCTGTTCTGGAAGACACCTGACTGTAGTCCAAATTTCCAACAGTTGTAAAAAACATGATGATATTACCAGTCAGTAACTATTTTTCTCAGACAAATACTCCCTAATTGGCTTTTGAAGAAGTTGAAAAATGCTTTCTTGTGATCCCAGTGATTTATTCTCCTTGGGCTCTCAATTTAGAGTATAAAATGGAACCAATGCTAAATATAAGTTCCAAAGATCTAAAGATATCTGTTGTTTTATGTTCTCATGTCTTAATAAGAAGAAGTCTTTAAGAAAAAATGGAACTAGACGCTCTGGATGAATCTTAATTCAACCATATTGCATTTTCAGCTTGAACCTTGAAAAAAAAAAGGAATTCTCAAAAGTTAATACCTTTATTTGTACTGCTGAAAAATGAATTTACCACAGATCTATTAATTTTATGTCACCTTATTTATTTTTATGTTATTTATTACTTTTGTATTTCTTGCATTTGTGCAGCATAATTAACACAGGATTTTTCTGATCATATTTTGCTTGTCATCATGAAATGCCTATAAAGCATATCCACATAATAATTTCAATTGTAGAGATGAAAAAGAAAATCAAGGAAATTTGAAAATAAGTGACTTTTTATAAGAAACAATATAGGTAAGTTTTTAGCTTGGAATCATTTATAGACCTAAAATATCAACAGCAAAATTCATATGAATTTTTAAAAAATCATTGGTAAAAATATTTTCAACATTTATTTTTAAAAATGTTGAGGTTGGGAGCAGCTAGATGTTGGAGCAGATATAGAAGATATGGTAGATATAGTAGATGTACCAGATATCAGGACTGAATTCAGGAGAACCTGAGTTCAAATCTGGCCTTACACACTCAACACTTAGTAGTTGTGTGACCATAGGAAAGTCACTTAACCCCAATTGTCTCACAAAAAAGTACTGAGTAAAAATTCTCTTCCTGCCTCATTTCCATAACCACTCACTGAGAAATTTGACATAGATTATACATGTGGACACATTCAAAAGAAAACAAAAAATAATCCCACAAAACATTGTTTTAAAAAGGTATGCACACTGATTTGAAGCAAAAAGAGCCTGTGTTTCATGTTTCAAGACATTTTCAAACAAAATAGCCCTTAATATTCTAACATCATATTGAAAAGATCCCTGAATCACCTCCTGAAAGAGACTCCAAAATGAAAGCTCCAAGGAATATTGTATCTAAATTCCAGAATTATCAGATCAATGAGAAAAGCACTGGTGACAATGGAAATGGTGAAAGGAAAGAGAAAAGGGTGGAAAAAAAATAGGATGGTAGGAAATACAGATTTAGTCATTTTAATTGTGAATGTGAATGGGATAATTTTTCCCATAAAATGGAAATGGATAGCATACTATTCTTCAATGAACTTTAGTAATTCCTTTTTCATTTTGGCAATTCTGCTTTTATAAGGAGTTCTTTTTGCCAGTTTATTTTTGTATCTCCTTTAATAAACTGTTGGTTTCCTCTTCCTAGATTTATTGTATCACCTCTCCCCACTAATTTTTCTCTGCTCTTTTTATTTGATTTTTAAAAGTCTTTTTGAGATTCCCCCCAAAAAAGTAGTTCTTGTTGGTTTTAAGACATATTCAGTTTTTTGGAGGTTTTGTGTGTAGCTATTTTTACATCGCTGACTTCTAAGTTTGTGTCTCGAGCTTACCTATCAGGAACCTTCTATGGTCATATTTTTTTTTCTTATAGTTCAGGTTATTTCTTGAATTTTAACTTCATATTAAAGTTGAGTTGTGCTCTTGAGGTACAATGGATATTATTGCAAGCTTCATGTTTTTGGAGGCTGTTTCCCAGAGCTCTGGGAAACAGCCAGTTTTAGGAGTCTATATGTTTCCAGATATGTCAAAGTTTTGTTATTGTATTATTATTATTATTATCTCTTTTATTATATAAGGAGAGGTGTGGTCACTGCTTTCATGGTCACTGGTTTCATGATATGGTTAGTGTACAGCATTCAACACTCTTTTCCACTGTGAAACTGTGATCAGGGTCTTTGTTCCTCTGTATTTGCAGGTTCTAAGATGCACATAACTGCATATTAATAATTCAACAGAGTCCTGTACCCAGTATCAGCAAAGGGTACTCTGTAATTCCTTTTGACCAGTTATCCAACTCTCTTCTACACGTACTGAGAGTTCCAGAATCTATTGCAACAAGGTTTGCTGCAGTCTCTGTGGCTGGACTGTGTTTCACTCTCATCTTGGTGATATGAACTTTTCCTGATGACTTAACTTTTCTTCAGCTAGAAAATTGTTTTATACTATCATCTTGTTTGTTATGTCACTTCAGAATTTATTTTGAAGTATGATTTAAAGTTGTTGAAGAGTAATTTGGGACACCTCAGGTGAATCCCTGTTCTTACTCTGCCATTTTGGATCTACCTCCTATAATGGAGATTTTAAATAGTCAGCTTGTTATTATTTATTTATTTGTTTTTGATGAGACATTTGGGGATAAGTGACTTGTCTAGGATCACACAGGTAAGAAGTGTTAAGTGTCTGAGAGCAGACTTGAATCAGGGCTGGTGCTCTATCAACTGCGCCACCTAGATGCCCCTGAGCTTCATTTTTTATGAACATAAATATCAATAAACATAAAAAATTAATTTATAAAGAGATAACATGTTTGTATATGAAACCAAGAGCTTTAATTATGTACTGATTCTGATAGTCATATTAATTTTAAAACTTTAGTAACAAAATAGTCTGCTTGTCTGTCATCCATTCTGAAATTCCTTCTGTTTTCTTCTCTCTATTAAAAAGAACTGTTATATTTATTCTACTTTTTCCTTTTTTGACATCAGAATCACTGCCTCCCAACCCTCCACTTGCCCAATAAAAGCTCTCATAATAGATAGTTATAATGAAGAAACATAAATCCACACATTGATCATGCTTAAAAATATGTGGGTACTTCTGAACACCAAGCCTATCATCTCTCTCTCAGGAGGTGGGAAACATGCTTTATCATTAGTCTTCTAGATCATGATTGCTCATTGCATTCATTAGTGTACTGTAATGTAAGCATTTTAAAGTTTCATAAATTTTTAAGAGTTATTAAACATATTTAGTTGATAATAAAGATATTCAACTAAATATGTTTAACAATTGCTAGTTAAACATATTTAATTGAATATCTTTATTTTGTAACTGAAGAAAGAAGACAGTTGGGGTGAAGAGATTTTCTCCTAAATCACTGGAAGTACTAAGTAGCAGAGTTGGAATTTAAAGACACTCTTGCATTTTTATTCCAAATCTATTTCTTATTACATTATGATATATATGTAGCAAAACCAAAAACCTCAAGAAATCTGTCTTGGCAGATGGGCTAAATTAGGTTGAGGGCAACTGTCAAGTCTCAAATTCATTAGTGAGTTAAGGGGAATCAAACCAAGTATATGAGACTTCCTCCAAGAGAATTTACAGATGAGAACAATTTGTTACAGTGGACATGAAAGCAGCTAAAGCAGTCACTATGGAATGCTTAAAGCTTGGTCTGACCTCAAAGACATTATGGTCATCCCATATACCCTGAGCCATCTCCAGTCATCTTGAGTTTTGTCTTCCAACTTCAGTTTGATGACTCCGGAAGAGAAATTAAAGTTGACATCTTTATGTAACTCTGCTTCATTTAAATCTGTGCAAGTCATCACCCTGTGACATCACTGATCCTCTTTGAAAATGAAGGATGAACAATAGTAGATGCATAAATTGACTGTATGATATTCCCACTATTTTTACATTAGAAAATCACTGATGATATGAATTAGTAAGGACTATTTTCACCATACTATTCAAAGTAGTGTCATTTTTCATCAGTGATCAGATGCTGAACAATAATAATGCAAAAGTAAAGAGGTGGGGTAGAGATGCATTAATAAAGACTTATGCTTCAAAAACATCTAAGTGTAGCTCAAAGCAGATTAAAATTCAATTGAGAAATGTTCAACAAAAGAAAAAAAAATACAATAAAACATTAATAACAGTACATTTTACACTAAGGCAATAGGATGCTCTCAGTGAAACTTATATATGGGTTTGGTGATCTTTGATTCTATTTGAGGTTGACATTGGTGTGCTGTATAAAGTACTGGACTTTGAGTGAGGAAGACCTGGCACCAAATGCTTCCTGAAGTTTTCTAGTTTTTACTTCCAAGAAAATATCTGTTCTCTCTATTCACTGCATCAATATATAAGGCTCTAATCACCTTTCTCCTTAACTATTACAATAACTTCCCAACTGTTCTTCATGACTCAAGTTTCTCTTCACTATAATACATACTGCACAGAGCTGCTAAGTTATTTCCTTAAAGCCCAGATCTGACCATGTATTTTCCATCAGAATACACTCAGTGCCATTCTGTCCCACTACATGACCCAGGCAAAATGATTTTCTGATTATTTTTCTCACAATACTCCCTATGTTTACAGAGGCTGTGTTTTCTTGGTATAACTTTTCTTCTTAACACTTTCTTTTAGAATCTCTTGTCTTTCAAGTTACCACCTTCTATATGATATCTATTCTGATCTCTCCCACTCATAATGACATTTATTTTCTATCATTTTATATACTTAAATGTTTTCTCCTTGATGGAATATTGACTGAAGGAGATTAGCTTCTTGAAATAACCATCACATATTGTTTGATTTGTGTCTTTGTATCCCCTTTAGCTACATAAGTTTGTGGTATTCAGTATATACTTAATAAATATTTCTTGATTGGATGGTTTATCAATTGGTTATTTAAGTTGTTGAAGATCTGGGTGAGAAGCCCATCAAACAGATGTGTTTTCATCAAAGAAAGTCTGAATATCAATATAGTTTTCATAAGGAATGATGTGTTCCAAGAATTCTTCTGTTTTAAGGAATCACTTAGCCACAAAGATAAGCAATAGATAGAAACAATAATTTAGCTTCAGATACTATCTGGAAAAAATTTGAACTCTGCAGTACTGAGGACAGCTAGAAGGCACAGTGGATAGAATGTCAGGCCTGCAATCAGAAAGGCTTCTCATCCTGAGTTCAAATCTGGCTTCAGATGCTTACTAGTTATGTGACCTTGGCAAATCATTTAACCCGGTTTTCCTCAGTTTCCTCATATGTAAAATGTGCTGGAGAAAGAAATGGCAAACCACTACAGTATCTTTGCCAGAAAACACACAAATAGGATGATAGAAAGTCAAACACAATTTTAATGACTGAACAACAAAGCATTTAGGAGGCAGCAGCTGTGATAAAGCAATAATAAAATGATGGAGTTCTTTGGAGTGACCAAATGGGAGCTTAAACCAAGGAGTAATAAAAGATAAAACCATTGTATAGAAGAGGAAATTTGAAACTTTCTTCTACTGGTATTGTGGGTTATGTGGTTCATGTAAGGTAAGGTATCAGAATAAATTATTTAGCAGCTCTTAATGCTTTTCTTTTTCAGCAAGTGTTCCACCCTAGAGAAGTATACATCTAGAGAACTTAATAGGGGGCTAAATTGAGGGGAGGAATTGTTGGCTTTTTAGTAATATGAAATGATTTTTCCTCAGAATGATGAAGGGGGGAAGTGATCAACACCAGGATAGGTAGCAATTAAAATCTGAAGAAATATACAATTACCCAGCATAGGTTGCATTTTCCAAAGTGGGAAGGGGAGGGGAGGAGGCCTATGGCCACTATTTATGGAATCTGGAATAAGTTATTTTGCATTCTGTTGTTGTTGTTGCTGTAATAAATGATGCTTGTCCTATTTTCAGGTTTAGTTAGCCTTAGGGCTTGTATGAAAATTGAGCACTCTTCTCCCTTCTTTGTGGAGATATGGACTAAAGCCAAATTCTGATATTCTCAGAAAAAACCTGCATGTGGGGGTTGGGAGTTGGGTGTTAGGGGGACAAATTCTCATGTTTCTGGTAGAAATTTTAAGTGTAGGAGGAGTAATGTTGGAAATACTAAACATAATCATACAATGAGAGGCCCCCAAGGTATAAAAATGAGTCAAACGCAGTGCTTTGTTTCTGGACCATGATTTACATTGTAATTCCCAAAGTGAGGATCCACAGGCTCATCTAGGGGAAAAGAAAAGCAGTAGATATCCAGTACAGATCTAGTGCAAATTAAGATGTAAGTCTCGGTGATGGTAACTCTCTTTATGAACAAAATACTCATGTATCAGTATGATGTGAATAGTAACTTTGAGAATGTATCAGAATGATTCAGGACATTTCCAATGGTCTTGTGATAAAGAGAGCTATCTGCACCTAGAGAGAGAAGTGTGGGAACTGAGTGTGGATCACAGAATAGTATTTTCACTTTTTTATTGTTTACTTGCATATTGTTTCTATGCTTTTTGAAACATATTATCATTAAGTAAAGAGAAGAAATTATCTTCCTTGCTTTTGGTAGCAAAAATTCTTCAGTAGATGTTTTGATAATAGACAAAGTTTATATAATATCTTGTGTTCATAGCTGGCCTGTGATCTCTTTCTCAAATTCCTCGTTGATTTCTTTCCAATTAGGGTTTTTTAATACTAATGATATCTCTTCTTTTTCTGCTTCTATTGATCCTCTATTGAAACGTTTCTCACTATTGTCTCCAATTTCTGTTTTTTTTTAAAGTGGTTACATGTTCTTAATATTCTGCATTTACTTTTTTACTTTGCCTGTTATTTTAAAATAAAGACTCTTCTGGAGTCATATTCCAGTCACACACTTATTAAGTCTCAATGATTCTTCTGATGATACTTGACATTTATGTCTCCACTTTGGTATCCATGTTTTGTGTATAAATATATAAAGTTCTGTGGCCATAGGCCTGATTAATGGCTTCTTTCTTATATATGATGACTAAGTAGCTCAGAGGATAGAAAACTGGACTTAGGGTTAAGAAGATCCAAGGTCAAATTCAACATTAAAAGCTTACTAGCTATATGACCTTGGACATGTTTTTTAACCTGTTTGCCTCAGTTTCCTTATCTACAAAATGGAAGTAATAATAGCATTTACCCCCCAAAGATGCTATGAAAATCACATGAGATAATACTTTAAAGTGCTTTGCAAAACTTAAAGTACAGTATAAATGCCTGTTATCATTTTAAATGACAGTTAAAGTATTTGTCTCTTTTTCCCCATATACTGTAGTTATGCTCTAGTATTTAGTGTAACTTTTTTTGAGATATATAAAGACAATTTTCTTCTTCCTCCTTCTCTTACTAGGTACCATAGGGATAGAGCACCATAGGGATAGATCACTGGACCTAGAATAAGGAAAATAGAAGTTCTGATCCATTTTCTTTTATTATTATTATTATTGAAGCTTTTTATTTTCAAAACATGGATAGGTAATTTTCTTTTTTAACATTGACCCTTGCAAAATCTTGTGTTCTAAATTTTTTCCATCCCATCCCTCTACCTCCTCCCCTATATGGCAAGTAATCCATTATATGTTAAAAATATGAAATTCTTTTATACATATTTCTACAATTATCATGCTGCACAAGAAACATCAGATTTAAAAAGGAAAAAAAAATTTGAGAAAGAAAACAATATGCAAGTAAACAATAAAAAAGTGAAAATACTATTCTGTGATCCACACTCAGTTCCCACAGTTCTCTCTCTGGGTGCAGATAGCTCTCTTTATCACAAGACCATTGGAAATGTCCTGAATCATTCTGATACATTCTCAAAGTTACTACACTGTGGTATCAGAAATTCACTTACTCTCTTTAGTTTAAGTTTCATCAACTGTAAAATAGAGATAATAACAGCACTACCTTACAGGGATGTTATGAGGTGCTAATAAAAATATTTTTTTCTCTTTTTTCTCTTTTTCTCTTTTTCAACTTAAACTCCTTTGACTTAAATTTGCAAGACACCACCATAGTAGCTTCTTACCAGATCTTGTCATATTTCCTCAATGTCTATCTAAGAGCCTGTCATTCCAGTATTTTAATCTAAGGTCCAGAAATCTAAGTCCTATTCCTAGATCCCATTTTCTAACCAACTCTCTGCTTTTCAAATCAGAATTTTTCTTAAGTCCTTACCGAAAATGACCAGCAATGATTTTAATGTTTGATTTCTTGATTTTTCTATTCTCAAACCTGATAATATTTTTGAATGCTTTCTAGATTTCTTCTAGCCATTTCATTGGTGCCAAAATGAATCTAAAGTGATTACAATTTATCCTATCTTGTATTTCTTGAAAATATCTCTATAATTTCCAAGATCTATGTCCTGAGAAGACAATAGTATTCTCTGTGGTTGTCTAGTAATCAAGAGATACCCTGTCCCTTGGCAGGAAGGCATTAACTCAATTATTGTCCTCTTTTTCTTCTGATCATTACTGAATTTCTTTCACTTGAAATCACCTGTGGACTCATAATTCTCTGAGGATAAGCAGTTGCTTGTCCCTTAAATGGTCCAGCTCTTTCCATTTTCTTTAGAGAGTGCCTTGTATTTGTTACTTAGCTTCAAGATTTCAGTAGTTCCTTTGTCCTCCACATTACAATGAATGACATTCATTGATTATCAAATTAACTGACAGATCAAAATTTACCTTTCTGCTTCATGAAAATCTTGTCCTGGCTTCTCCCTACTCCCTAAAAACTGAAACTTTTTTAGGACATATTAAAAGTATAACCACAAAGTGGCTAAAATACATATAAACTTAGATGCTAATAAAAAGATAAGCTGAATGTGGGCAACAAATGAAGTAAGTTAGAAATTTGAGAAAGCTAATTTTACCTCACTGGAGGAGAAGGTTTCTTTTTTCTATATGTATAAAGAAGGAAGTTCATTAAGCCCCATAGACATGAAGGAGATTTAGTGGAATATGATTCATGAGTGGAATATGCTAACACAAGAGTATACTTTACTTAAAAAGTGATGCATTTGATTAAAATGAGTAGTTTTGATTATTGATATATACTTCTGTAAAGAAGTACATTACTAGAAGAGGGAGAGTCATAAAATTGAACATTTTGGTAAGGTTCACTAGAAATGGATTTCTCAACATTTTGTCATTGTTTTTTTATAAAACATATATATATATATATATGTATGTATCATAGGCACCACTCTCAATCTTGTGAAAACTATGGAATCTTTATGAGAATTATTTTAATGAATGAGTAAAATATGTAGAGTTACAAAAGAAATCAATATATGCATACCTACATGTATACATGTATATGTACACATGTGAAGACCATGTTAGCACTCTGGATACCTTAGAATCAGCCAGAGTCAGGATAATCAAAAGTTCTTGCTCTTTATTCTTGATCTTTAGGATTAGAAATGAATTGGATGGACGCAGGATCTCCACGACCTCCTTTCTCTTCATCTACCAGCAAATTTTCTTTGGCTTGTCTTACTCCACCCCCTGATCCTTCCCACAATTCTCTGTATACACCAAAAGATTGAACCATTACAGAATAGTGGAAAGGGCCATTTTTCAAGCATATGCTAAAAGAGGATTTTCCAATTGGTAATTAGCCTTAAGTGCTCCAATGTCTGACCTCAGTGCATCAACTTGGAGTTTCAGACCTTTACATACACATATACATAAAATATACATATACACATGTATATCTGTATGCATATGTATATATGTATGTTTGTATATATATGTGTGTGTGTGTGTGTGTGTGTGTGTGTATATTCTTATCTGAGGTGACTGATCTCAAATAATAGAAATAACACCAACAACAATTTATATTGTGATTTGAAGTATATAAAGTAATTCAATGCCACAAAATATAGATGCCCTGGTTAGAAGAATCAAATCTGAAAGTACATCACAAAGATAGTCCATAAACAGAATGGAGAAAAGTAGGATAGTTTCAACTCTATTGATATGTGTTGAAGACTCTCTTCAAAAAAATAGGGCAGCTGATGAATTCTTGACTGACTCTATTGATAATCTATTCCTCCAAAGGCCTAAGAAATTATGAAAATAACTATCATTCTAGACATGAAAAAACAACAGCAAACAAACTGGTTTTCAAAAGCAGAATTGAGTAGAGCCCTTGCAGACGAAGATCCTATTGCCTTATATTCTATGATAGATAAAGAAAGAAACATTAAATGTAGTCTGATGTGACCTTAGGGTCTCATATAGCAGATTTTTGAATTTTTCAGCGAAAAGCTATATAGGATTTCATGCCTTAAAATTCTAGTGTTTTGCTCATCTTCAAGTTATGTAAACCCTCTGAGAGTCAAGTTTCCTTAAAATTAATCAACATGCCACCTATCAAGTGTTTAGAGGAAATTGCTCAGTAAACTTGAGAATACTACACTAAAGTAAGTCAATTATTATGACAGAGAAGATATCAATTTGAAAATCTGTGAAGAAACAAAATCCTGATGACATAACCATAAATATTTTCAATAATCAAATGATAAATGCCAGTGTGGATATGAGGAAGGAAAGAAAAACTACAAGTATTTATTAATTACTTCCTATGTTCAAGACATTGGTGGGTATATAAATGTGAAAGTGAGATGGTTCCTGGACTGAGGAAATTTACATTTCACAGGTAACTCATAGATTAATAAAAGGTAGAGATTATTTTTTAAGCAACTGATTATTTTTTTTAAAGAAACTGAGGATTAGTTCAGCTGGCATAGTTGTGTAAAAATGGTATCTTTTCTGTTCAGTTTTTGTGGTAGAAATTAAAACAAAACAAAACTAGGAATTGAATGTGACCATTGATTAAGGGATGATCAAACAAATTATGGATATATGAAATTAGTGGTTTGTTGCAATGTTAAACAAAGTTAAACATGAAGAGTTCAGAGAAACATGAGCAGCATAATAGGCATAACTTGTGAGGTTGTGTTTCTGTTGTTTTCTTCTCTAATCAGGCCTAATTAATAGCATTGAAGGTCACTTCTAGATATAACATATCTTAGGAAGAATGTTTGCAATTTGGATTATATCCATCAAATGATAGCAGGATGGTGAGAAAATAATGTCTTACCAAAAGAGGGATGACTGAAGCACCAACAATATTCATTTATTAGAAGAGAGCAATCAGAAAAGAATAGTGAAACTTTATTCATGTATTTACAAAAAGATGGTACTCAGAATTCTTCATTTATTTATTTATTTATTTATTTTTGGTGAGCTTTGAAAATTGAACTGGGAACAAAAGGTCTAAATGGCACAATGGCAAATTTCAGATGATGACTTTCCCATCACTGAAGGTGTTATAGATTTGATAACTATTTATTAAAGATAGTGTATCACTATTTAGGTATCATTTTGAACAAATGATCACTAAAGTTTCTATCAGTAGTCTGATATGATGATTCTATTAAATGATAATTGATTGATATAGTAATTATTTCTATTTGTATACTATTTTTCTTTTTAATAAATGATGTCACAATAGCTTTTGAGACCCAAATCCTGATTCATTTACATTTTATATGGCAGATTCATATTTTATATTTGCTTGTTTACTCAAGTTCCTATTTTCCAAAAATTAGTTCCTTTAGAATTCTCCCCACCCCTCTTTTCAAATATCTTGTACAATGATAATTGGAGAGTGGAAAGAGTGTTAAAAGCAGAGTTAAAAGATCCATGTGGTGATGTTGGCTTTACTATTTAAAACTGGAATGACTGAAAAAAGTACTTTGTCTTTCTAAGTTTATTCATCTGTAAAATTAGGGAGGGGGTTTGAATGGGGAAGAAGATGGTCCTTTTTAGATGGTCCACAAAGTCTATGACAGCTTCTTATGTATCCTCTTATAGTCCTATGAAGATTGAATTGCTTCTTGCCAGTGATAAAACGCTAAGCTAAGAGTCATAGGCGTGGCTGTAAACATTCATTTAATGGGAACTACTATTAATGAAAAAAAAAAATCCTCCAATGTCAGTATTTTTCTCCTGATGGTACAATAAAACCTATCCCTTAGAATATAGTTGTAAAGTATGAGTCACTCACTGTGATAGTGGTCCTGACTGATATCAATGCATGTTGTTTTTTTTATGGCCCCTGATAATCTGGAGTCAGGATCTGATATGGCTCAGGATTATGCTACAAATTCAGGATCTACAACCAATTGTACTCATTTCTTATTCCTATCCATTTCTATGTCCCTCCAATAAATTTTGTTCACTCCATATTATAAATCTATGTAGTTACTTCCTGCACTTCTTAATCTGAGGTGAATTTCAGATGCCATTGCCCATAATTCAACTATAGATCTAATCTATTTTTCTTAATTATGCATTTTTGCATAATTTGTCAATGTTATTTCCTGACATTATTCACTTTTGTAAAACCATTGTATAACCTTCATTCAGTAGAATACAATCTCCTTGAGGGCAAAAGCCACTTCATTTTTATTTTTGTATACTTCAATAACTAGTAGACACTTAAATGCTTGCTGATTGATTTATTTTTCTTAATCTGTGATATACTTGTGAGCTTTTTGGGACCACTGAAATCATGATCCTATCAATCATGACAATTCAACATTTCAAATAAATGGAAGCAGCTATAATAGAGAAGATGTATAAAGTGAGGGTGTGTCTTAATAATTGCATTCCATACTTACCTCCTTTGACCTTATGATCTAGTTATAGAGCTATTCAAGTATCTGCTTAGTTATATACTTCTTATTAGAGTGTAGATACTATGGGGAGCAGTAAAATAATACTAGATCTGGAATCAGGAAGGTGTGAATTCAAATTTGATCTCAGATAATAAGTAGCTCAGATATGAAAGAGACAGTAGATAGGTCTGTCTATTAACCCGCATGACTTAATTTTATCACCTGTCAAATGTGAATAATAATATTTACCTTCCAGAATTGTTGTGGAGATATAAGGAAACAATATTGGTGAAGTGCTTTGCAAACTTTAAAATGTAATATAAGCACTAACTACTATTATTAAACCTATAGCATGTAGATATGTTCATAAGAAAAATCTGAACTTCTTACAAATTGAAATCTTCCCAAATACTGATTAAATATGTGTTCAAACTTTGGAAAATGATTAATTTTGTCATAAAACAAATCACATAGAACCAATCAACTTGTGATGATTGGGGGGAAATGTTTGAGCATTTTAGAGCATTCAATTCAATAGTCTTATCATAATTAAACAATGTTTATTAAAATCCTGTTTCTATTAAAAAAAACTAATTTTAAATATTTTCATGAAGTCAAAATCAGATTAATTTCACAAACTTTTTGAGTTTAAAATGTAGTGAAACTTTCATTAGCTTAACTGTTTCCCTGTCATTTTTATAATAATTCTTTTCATTGTACTGTATATTTGGCACTTATTTGGAACCTTGCTATTTTGATGAATCTGTGTCAGAGGTCAAAACCATCTATGCCTTCTGATTATATTCTCATCTTATCTATGTATTTCCACAAATCATCTGGGATTTAGGAATCTGATGTTCTATAAATATTGCCCTATACCTTATAATATTCTATATATTACAATGACACATCTTATTCCATCATCTGTCTCTCACTTTGGCTATAATATCTGACCTTCTTTCCTATTGATATTTCCTTTAATAGCATTTTTTCTCCCATTCCTGTTGCAGTTAAGAAATGAATGAATGACCAACAAGTTTGTCATATATGTGTTTGGACACTGCATTAAATTCTGGATATACAACTACAAAAGCAAGAATATCCCTATGCCACCAATAGTAACAAAAGGAGAATGTATTTTGGCCTGAGATTTCACATGAATTGTGATTAAACTGATGGGATAGTTGAGTGACATTATTTTCCAGGAATGACAGTTTTGATTTGACAACTATTTGATTTGATTACTCTTCTGTGCTAGAGCTAGAAAGAAAGAAAAGGACATCAGAATTGTACCTGAAGTTAGTAGTATATACTACTATATATACTTTTCATCATGTTAGAACTTTTCACTTCTCTAGCATAGTCTTCAAGAGATGACAGTCACTTCCATATTTTAATTAGGCATCAAAGTTAGACTTTGCAGGGGAGATGTCATATACAGACTTTTATTCCTAGTTAACTTTGTATTTGACTATATCTTATCTCCTCAAATAGGGTGGAAGTTCCTTGAATGTAAGAACTGTGTCTCTTTATATACAAATCTGTCAGAGTATCTTACATAGTTTTGTATTAATAGCCATCATTTAATAATGGTTGATGGATTAATTTAAATCCTTGGTCAAACATTTTTCTGTGCTTAATTATAAACACAGCAATTTGAGATAAATTCATTCTTTTACAAATAGAATGAATTGTCAAGGGACTTATAAAATATATACATACATGAAGTCATTTTACTATGCTTTGCTTTTCCTCTATTGTTACTGATATTGTTACTGTTACCTCCACCTTTCTGGTCAAGCAGATTTAATAATCCCAGGACTTTTGATTAACAATGAAAATCTTTTCAGTACATAGGTATTGGTGATGATGGTGGTAAAAAGGTAGAAACACACAAGCTATCCAAAATTACCCTGCAAACAACTTTAAATAATGCCTCAAAATGAATTTTAAAGAGACAAAACAAACAAACAAACAAAAAACCATGAAAGGGTAAGCCAATTTTCCAGACTGATACAACTTAAAAGGCCAGAAATAAATATCTATCTCATTGGAGTAAAAGTGGAATATAATCCACCATATGTAATTTCACCAAAAAAAACCACCCATCAGACTTTGGAAGCAATTCATTTTGCAGAAGCAGCTTCCAGAACTCTCAGCCCAAGGGTGATGAGAGTGTCAGGTAACTTGTCAGAAGGAAATATTAATCATTTATTTATATTTCTTTCAGGACTCTGTTGCATTGTGCACATGTGGATCCAGGTCAAAATTCTAAGTCACAATCAGAGGGTAAGGAGAAACATCAGCACACCAGCACTCACAGTTATAGGGTAGAGGAGGACCTTAATTACAGATGCTGAACTACAAAGTGTGTGTGGTAATTTATAGATATAGTACAGGAACAACTTTACCAAGGCCACTTACAACCTTCTCTAAATCCTTGGAATTCCCCTGTATTCGTTGTAAAAAGGAAATATGTAAAATGATGGATGTTGACTGTTAAGAAAAGTAAATGAACAGATGGAAACTATGGGAACTCTTCAGAGTGGGTTTCCATCTCCTATTCAATTGCTTAGAGAATGGACTCTTTGGATTATAGACATTAAGGATTGTTTCTATTCTATCCCCCTAGATAAGGAGTATTTGAAAAGATTTGCCTTTTCAGTACCCAGCATTAATTTAGCTGAGCCTTATAATAGATATAAATGGACAGTTTTGCCACAGGGAATGAAAAATAACCCTAATGTGTGTCAAAAGTATGTTGGTGCTGCTCTTACTCCGGATATATTGGGATGTGCATCTGAGGAACAAATGTTAGAAGCATGTCTATAAAAGACAATAGGAACACTAAGGAACTACAAATTGCATATAGCTCCAGAAAAAAATCAAAGACATGATCCTTTTTTTTTCCTTCCCTCAATTTTTTTTAATAATTATAACTTTTTATTGACAGAACCCATGCCTGGGTAATTTTTTACAACTTATTCCTTGCACTCCTGTTCCAACTTTTACCCTCCCTCCCTCCACCCCTTTCCCCCAGATGGCAAATAGTCCTATACATGTTAAATATGTCACAATATATCCTAGATACAATATATGTGTGCAGAACCGAAGAATTTTCTTGTTGCACAGGAAGAATTGATTCAGAAGGTAAAAATAACCCAGGAGGAAAAGCAAAAATGCAAACAGTTTACATTCATTTCCCAGTGTTCTTTTTTGGGTTGTAGCTGCTTCTGTCCATCATTGATCAATTGAGACTGAGTTAGATCTTCTCTTTGTAGAAGAAATCCACTTCCATCAGAATACATCCTCATACAGTATCATTGTTGAAGTATATAATGATCTCCTGGTTCTGCTCATTTCACTTAGCATCAGTTCATATAAGTCTCTCCAAGCCTCTCTGTATTCATCCTGCTGGTCATTTCTTACAGAACAATAATATTCCATAACATTCATATACCACAATTTACCCAACCATTCTCCAATTGATGGGCATCCATTCATTTTCCAGTTTCTCGCCACTACAAACAGGGCTGCCACAAACATTTTGGCACATACAGGTCCTGTTCTCTTCTTTAGTATCTCTTTGGGGTATAAACCCAGTAGTAGCGCTGATGGATCAAAGGGTATGCACAGTTTGATAACTTTTTGGGCATAATTCCAGATTGCTCTCCAGAATGGTTGGATTCTTTCACAACTCCACTAACAATTCACCAGTGTCCCAGTTTTCCCACATACCCTCCAACATTCATCATTATTTTTTTCTGTCGTCTTAGCTAATCTGACAGATGTGTGGTAGTATCTCAGAGTTGTCTTAATTTGCATTTCTCTGATCAATAGTGATTTGGAACACTCATATGAGTGATAATAGTTTCAATTTCATCATCTGAAAACTGTCTATTCATATCCTTTGACCATTTATCAATTGGAGAATGGCTTGATTTCTTATAAATTAGTCAATTCTCTATATATTTTGGAAATGAAGCCTTTATCAGAACCTTTAAGTGTGAAAATATTTTCCCAGTTTGTTGCTTCCCTTCTAATCTTGTTTGCATTAGTTTTGTTTGTACAAAGGCTTTTTAATTTGATATAATCAAAATTTTTTATTTTGTGATCAATAATGGTCTCTAGTTCATCTTTGGTCACAAATTGCTTCCTCCTTCACAAGTCTGAGAGGTAAACTATGCCATGTTTCTCTAATTTACTTATAATCTCGTTCTTTATGCCTAAATCATGGACCCATTTTGATCTTATCTTGGGGTACAGTGGGATAAGTCAATAAGGAAATTATGTGGGAGCATATAACCTTATCTTCAAGGTTACTTGAATCAGATTACATAAATAATTACTTTTCTTGACTTTCTTGCCAATAAGGGTTCAGATCCATTTCCAAATATTTTCTCTTTTTCCATTAAAGACTTTTCCCTCACTTTCTTAAACATTTAGGCAATGTTTTCTGTCTCTATTTCTTTCTTTATCTCTCTATTTCCTTTAGTTTTGAGATGTTCTAATTCTTCAGACACTTGTTTGCCCATGATTCAGTCATCCTTCCATATTTTATGTTTCAATCTCCTGAGATTTATGTCTATTTTTGACTTCTGTCCCCCTAGCCCTTTGTGAGAACTGAAAGGCAAAGAATTCATTTAATTTTTGCTTTAAAAATGCCTTTTTTTATAGTCAGTTAAATTGATCTGGCCATCTGTAAGAAACTCCACTCTTTTCTTCACTGACCTCTTGCTCCTTCTGTGCTTGAAAAAAGGTCTGGTTATTTATCTTAAGTTCTTCTGCAATCTTCTTTTCATTTACCATTTTCCCTTTCATTATCAAATTTTTTTCTTATATATTCTGTGGTTCATTCTTTAATCTTTCAAAGCACTGGAACATTCCTTGTTCAGTATTACTTTTTTAAACTCTAGGGCTTCTGGTTGATAATTATTTCTGTTTTTGTTTCCACTTGGTATAAAATATAAAAGTAATTTTAAATGTTAAAAACAGATGAATTCATTCTTATAGCTTCTTTCCTTGTCATCATTGGATGGTTGCCTACAAATAAGGAACTCATGACTGTTAGAAATTTTACTATCAATTGAATACTTGTTCCAATGCCTCCTCTTGATAGCTATATGACCTTGGCTTCCTAAAGGATTTGCCAAGAAATCATAAGTTAAAACAGGTTCTATTAGTCAGCAGGATAGGGTGGAATGAGTATTGGCTATGGGGGTCTGAGGACATGGGTCAAAAATTATTGTTTGTATCTTCTACAAGAGTGAACTAGGACTTAACTTCCCTGAAATCAAGTTTTCTTATCTTTAAAATGAGAAGATTGAACTAGATCTATGAACCTAGAAAGTTTACATTTGAAAACTGTAAATCCTTATGGTAGACTATATTACAAGGACAAACCTAATTTATTCTGAAGCATATTCTGACTAGTTTCTATTATTACTATTAATATTTTTGCTTTGGATTTATTTACTTTGGATATGTCACTTGGCTTCATGTTCTCCTTTCTTCTAGAAAGATTGTGTTGAAGATAGCATAATGAAGGTACAAAGTTGCTTGCCTTCTTTCAGTTTTCTTCAAAAACCACATGAAACCAAGTCTCTGAACAGAGCCTTATAGAATGAAACCACTCTCCAGTTCAAGATAGACTGGAAAAACTTAAAAAAAGGTCAGTCTTATTGGCATGAAAAGGGTGTTCAGCCCAGCTCAGACAGACTCTGGCAGAGCTGGTGAGAGGGTCTTAGATCAGCAACTGAGACCCTCAGTCCTGACTCAGTAGAGAAGCAGATCAGTGGGGAAGACTAGTCTCAGCTCAGAAGGCAAATTTGGAGAAATTACGCTATTTCCTGATAAAAGCATGCAAAGCTACTTACTATAAACACGAAGTGCTCAACACTAAGGCTAAGAGCTATTAAAGAAATTTGGGACAGCAATCCTCTGCCCCAGGAACAGATCTTGACCATAAAAGTAAAAAATAAGTGGAATACCAAAAGAAAAGAAAAAAAAATGAGCAAGGAACAGAAAAGAAATTTGATCATAGAAAGCTACTATGGTGACAGGTATGACCAAAACACCAACTCACAGGAAGACAAAATGTTCACAGAAGTAATCTCAAAGAGTTATATGAATTAATCTCAAGCCCAAAGAGCCTTCTTAGAAGGGCTCAAAGTTAGAAGAAAAAAATGAGAAAATAAATGAAAGCAAGAAAGAGTCAACAGCTTGGAAAAGTAAGACAGTTCCTTAAAAAATATAATTTACCAAATGAAAAAAAAAATCTACTGAAGAAAACAACACCTTCAAAAGTAGAATTAAACAAATACAAAAAGAAATATAAAAGCTAACTGAAGAAAATTATAGATTAAAAACTAGAAGGGGCAAATGGAAGCTAATGACTTTTTGAGATATGAATAATCAATCAAACAATTTTTATTCCCAACCCTTTATCCCACCCCTTCCCTCCTCAGCAAGTAATCCAATATATGTTATATGTGTGCAATTCTTCTATATATATTTATACAATTATCATGCTAAAAATCAGATCAAAAAGTAAAAAAAATGAGAAAGAAAACAAAATCCAATAAAGCAACAACAAAAAAGTGAAAATACTATTTTGTGAACCACATGCAGTTCCCACAGTCTTCTCTTTGAGGGCAGATGGATCTTTTCAGAACAAGACCACTGAAACTGGACTGAATCACCTTGCTGTTGAAAAAAGCCACATCCGTCAGAAAACTGATCATCATATAATCTTGTTGTTGCTGTATACAATGTTCTCCTCGTTCTACTCACTTCACTTAGCATCAGTTTATGTAAGTCTCTCCAGGCTTCTTTGAAATTATGTCTTAGAGAACAATAATATTCCATAATAGTCATGACATATGTAACTCTTGAGAATTGCATTTATTACTGCAGCAGACAGAAGGAGGCATCACATAGATAGAGAATATGGTTCTGAATTAACTCTGTGAAGACTGAGTTAGCACCCTGGATGACTTAGAATCAGCCAAAGTCAGGATAAACTAAAGTCCTCAGGTTTTATTCTTGGTCTTAGGGGTAGAATTGAAGGGAATGTACACAGCAATCTTCGCACCTTCTTTCTCTTCTTCTCCTCCCAAAAAAGTAACTCTGACTTCTCTTACTCCACCCTCTAATCCCTCCTACAATTCTCTGTATATACCAACAGATTGAGCCAGCACAGAATAGTGGGATGGGCCATTTCCCAATCATATGCTAATAGATTATTGTCCAATAAATAATTAGTCTTAAGTGCTTGGTTGTCCAAGTGCATCTGCTCAGATTTTCAGCCCTTTGCATCTCCCACTTTCTTTTGTTTTAGAACACAGGTGATCATGCCACTCCTGACTTCTCAAGGAGGTAAGAACCCCAAAAAGGAGGTGATCACGCCTTCCCTGACTTCTCAGGAAAAGAGCTGAAAACACAAAAAAGGAGGTGATTATGTCCCCCTGACTTCTCAGGAAGGGAGGTGAAAGCAATAAAAAAGGAAATGATCACACCCTCCCTGACATCTCAGGAAGGGAGATGAAAAACACCAAAGGGAAGTGGGAATTGCTTGTGGGGTTCTGGGCTGAAAGGTCTTATTAGAAACAGGTATGCACAAACTCAACAGCATGGGAGGTATTACACAAGCACATAGCAATAATGCACAGGCTATTAGTGATGACTCTCCCCACAGCCAGTGCAGACTCAATATGGTGTAACAAACATGAATTGTACATGCAAGTAGTGGTATAACAAACAATATAAATCAACATGGTGTTGTAAAAGATTCCAGAAGTCCTAAAAGGAGTGTATGTAAACAACAATCACACATACACCTTCTTCAGCAACCAAGAGATAGTTCAAAACCAGTCTATTGTTGATTGCTTCATGTGTCAGGAAATCCAATGATCCCCGCAAGTTTTTGAAGTCCTTCATCAGTCTTTTTATATGTTAGGGAATCCAGTGATTCCAGCAGATTTTGAAGTCCTGCAACAGTCTTATCATTTCTCAGAAAATGCAATGATTCCTGAGGGTTTTCAAGTCTTACAACAATCTTATCATGTCTCAGAGAATCCAATGTTTCCTGCAGTCTTATTATATTTCAGAGAATCCAATGATTCCTGAGGGTTTTGAAGTCCAACAATTTTCGATGTCTATGAGTCAAACACCATAACTTCCATGCTCTTTCAGTGGTGGGCACAGTCAGTGATGGAACCAACTGATTTTTCTTGGGTCTTCTCCTTCGTTTCAAGAGTCTGCTTTGTCTCTCTGATGGACAAGGTGAATACAGCTCTTTGGCACTCATCTGATTCCTTCTCCATCTGTAGAGATACAAGGAAACCAGATACAGACCTATCTGGTCCCTTCCATTCACCACTTTCTGGGTCTCTCCACTTCACCTGGCGATTATCTAAAGATAGTGGAGATGCTTGCACTGAACACTGCCCTTCTGGTGGGTTATAAAACCTGTCTGCTGGAGCCAGTGCATCTTTGTCAAAAATCAAAAAGTTAATAGTATAAAGAGCTAGATTTAGAAGTTCTCTAGGGTTACCTGTGGCTCCCCTTTTTTGTTTTTGGAGGAGTGTCTTAATGTCTGTTTCTCCTCTCTACTATTGCCTGTCCTTGAGGATTAAAGGGTATGCCAGTGATATGTAAAATCTTATAATGTGCACAAAAGTATGCAAAATGTTTAGAAGTATATGCAGATCCATTATCTGTTTTTATTGCTTGTGGCACACCCATAATTGCAAATGCTTGTGTAAGGACTTAAGTGACCACTCGGGCTGTCTCTTTTGCTGCTGATATTGCAAAAGTGAATCCTGTCTACCACAACATGGATAAAAGACAGATGACCAAAAGATTTATAATGGGTCACATGCATTTACCAAATTTAATTGGGTCTCAAACCATGAGGGTTCTTCCCTGGAGGCAGTGTAGGAGCTTGGAAAGGAAGGCAAGCTGTACAGGCTTTTACTATGCTCCTAGCTTCCTCTTTTATTATTCCAAATTGTAAACATAAAGCTCGAGCAGCCTAATGATATTTAAAATGAGATTCTTGGGCTGCCTGAAATAAATCAGCATTGGGCAACATAGTTAGAAGGCTATCTGCCTTTGAATTACTATCAAAAATAGGACCTGGAAGTCCGCTATGAGAGTGGACATGCAAGATATAAATCTTACCTGGATGCTTTCTCACTTGCTCTTGAAGTTCCTTAAAGAGCTGATATATATTAGAGGCTACAAATTTTATTTGGGCTGTGGCAATTCTCTGTACTATACCTACTGAATAGGCCGAATCAGATATTATATTTATATCTCCTCGATAATAAGAGCTAGAATGATTGCATACAATTCATTCTGCTGAATGGACTGAAAAAGACTTCTGACTACTCTCTTTACAATTAAGTCATGAGAGTATACAGCACAAATATTATGTTTGGATCCATTTGTAAAGATAGTTGGTCCTTTAAGAGAACTTTAGAAACCTTTTCTTCAAGAATCCATTGCTAATTATGTAATAGTCTTGTTATCTTTAATGTAAAATTTGGAGCCATGGCTAATAAAATTTGCCACTCTGGGATGGTTTTACAGCACACATTAATTTGTGTATTAGTATAAAAGGTATATAACTTGTCAGGTCTTATCCCAGATAATTGTCCTGTTCGCTTAATGTCCTTTAATAAAATTCTAGCCACAAGCACTGGGTAAGGAGTAAGGCTTTGTTCTGGTTGTGCTAGGAAATTCACCCACTCTATCACACTTTCTCCTTGATGAAGGACTGCTGTGGGTGCCTCTTGTGTAGCAAAAACTGATATTTCCAAGGGTTTTTGAGTGACTCTTTCAACCACATTGGATAAAGCCAGTTCAACTCTCAAAGCCTCTTGAGCTTCTTTTGTAAGCTGATATGGTGAGTTTAAAGTACTGTCTCCCCCTAAAATGTCATATAATGGTTGCAATTGATTGGTATTCAAGCCTAACACTGGACACCTCCATTGGATCTCTCCTATAAATTTCTGACAGTCATTTAAGGTGTTTAGCTTCTCTGTTCTTAAGGACAGTTTTTGTACTGTAAGCACCTTAGGGTATACTTCATATCCTAAATATTGAAAAGGAGCATGTCTTTGAATATATACAATTTGTAGTTTCTTAGTGTTTCTATGGTCTTTTGTAGACATACTTCTAACATTTGTGCATATCCCAATATATCATCCATGTAATGTAATAATATTACTTTTGGAAATGCTTTTCTTACTAGAGTAAGAACAGCAGCAACTACATTTGATACATAGTAGGGCTGTTTTTCATTTCCTGTGGCAAAACTGTCCATTCATATCTTTTATAGGGCTCAGCTAAGTTAACCCTGGGCACAGAAAAGGCAAATCTTTTCATATCCTCCTTATCTAGAGGGATACAATAGAAACAATCCTAATGTCTATAACCCAAAGAGGCCATTCTCTAGACAATTGAGTAAGAGATGGAAGTTCATGCTGAAAAGTTCCCATAGTTTCCATCTGTTCATTTATCTTTCTTAAATCAGGCAATTTCTTCCATTTTCCATATTTCTTTCTTACAACAAATACTGGGGAATTCCAAGGACTTAGAGAAGGTTTTAAGTGTCCTTAGTCAAGTTGCTCCTGTACTATATCTAACAAGGCCTGAATTTTATCTCTATCTATCAGTGTATCAGTTTTCCATTGGTTAGGAACAGGTGAAAGTGTTGGTAGGCCTTCAACAGCAGCCCTGCCTAAAAAACCGAGGTACTCATTTTTAATCCTAATTGTTGTAAAATGTCTCTTCCCCACAGATTGATGAGGATTTTTTCAATTGTAAAAGGAGTAAAAACTTCTGTTTCACCTTCAGAAGTCCATCTCAAAAGGGAAAAAAATGGAGCAGTAATGAACTGAACCAGCTATGCCCAGAAAAAGAAGTCTGGGAGATGACTAAAAACCATTACATTGAATTCCCAATCCCTATATTTATGCACACCTGCATTTTTGATTTCCTTCACAAGCTAATTGTACAATATTTCAGAGTCTGATTCTTTTTGTACAGCAAAATAACGTTTTGGTCATGTATACTTATTGTCTATCTAATTTATATTTTAATGTATTTAACATCTACTGGTCATCCTACCATCTAGGGGAGGGGGTGGGGGGGTAAGAGGTGAAAAATTGGAACAAGAGGTTTGGCAATTGTTAATGCTGTAAAGTTACCCATGCATATATCCTGTAAATAAAAGGCTATTAAATAAATAAATAAATAAATAAAAAAACAAAACAAAACAAAACAAAAAAAAAAAAAAAAAAAAACAAAAGGGTAGGACTAACTTTAGCTGCTATTGATCCTCCTATGCCAGACATGTAGGTGTCTGCCTTAATCTTTGGCTAGTGACTGGGCCAGTTGGCACCTCTAATGACTGTACGATCTGCACCAGTGTCTACCAATCCTTCCAATGGTATGCTATTTATATAGATTGTGAGCAGAGGTCAGTCAGCTGTCACAGATGCTGTCCAGTGCATTCCTGGATTTTGTGGCTTGGAGTCAGAATCTGGGCAACTGTCACCAGATTGCTTATTAGAAGTCTATCAGTAAATCTGATGCTACTACTTCTCCTGGATGATGTCACACATTGTCTACCTGTATTAATGATTGGGATATTATCTACACATTCCCCAGTTTCCCACATCAATGTATGGATGGACACTATTTTGCAAGTACTCTCAGGAGGTGAAATGGTCAAGCCTACTGTGCCTGGAGGTAAGGGATCCATAGGTTGGAGAGTAACAGATTTCACCTCTCCAGGGGGTATCTCAGTTGTCCCAGTTGCATACAACTGTATTCTCCCCAATTTTAATTCCTTTCTCCCATCAGGTTGCTTCCTGGCTGATTGGTCATGTCTGGGTACTAGACTTCTAAGCACTCTCTGGGTGTAGCATCAGCTGCCATCATGTCCCAACTGTTTTTTTGCCTGGGGCCCTGGTGCTGGGCCCCTCATCCCATTTCCCTGAATCAGTCTACATTCTGATGCTCAGTGGAACCCTCTGTTCCATTTTGGACATGGGGTATTGGGTCTTGTTCTCCCAACCTGTTTTCTCATTCTGTCTCTATGTCAACATTGAGCTTTCAGATGCCCTACTTTACCACATTTAAAGCATTGACAAGTCTCTCTAGATGTCCTTTGCCAAAAGGGACCCTGTCTTCCCATGTTGGGATCTGGGGAAGTCTGCATCATAGCCTGGCTATAAAAGGCATTTGTGCCCACGTTGGCACAGCATCTTATGATCTCCTCTAAAGGAGCATCCTTGCATAGTCTTAGTATAATTCTTCTACTAACCTCATTAGCATTTTCTTTAGCAAGTTGCCTTATCATAATGTCTGTTACTGCATTTTTCACCATCAGTTCATATGATAGCTGTCTGCAAAGGTCCCACAAAATCAGCAAAGGGTTCATTTGGTCCTTGTGCAATTTTTGTGAAGGCCTCACCCTTGTTGTTTTTATTTGGGAAAAAACCCCATGTTTTGATAGCAGCAGCAGCAATTTGCTCACATGGTGCTATGGAGTAATTAATCTGTACTGAAATTTCTGCCTAAGAACCTACACCTGTTAGTTGGTCATAGGTGATTGGAGTATTAACTCCACTTTGACTATTTTTTGGGGGTTTGTATCCTACAGAGCTCACTATATTCAGAAAGCCACAACAAGTTTTGTCTACGTTCTAAGTATGTCCTTGCTATAGATTTCTAGTCATTATGGGTTAAGACTTCATAAACCAAATTCTGTAATAACATCTTAACATAAGTTGATGTAACCCCATAAAGAGTGCAAGCCTTTTTCAGGTCTTGGAGGATTTCTATATCAAAAGGAGTATATCTTCTACTTTCTTGACTTGAACAGTTACACTGTTGAATCACAGGATACATTCCTATTTTTAAATCAGCTAAATCCTGCCCTTCTTCTGTGGCTTTAAGTAGTGTCTTTTGCAATATAGTCATAGGAGGGGGTGATTGCTGGAGGAAAGGGGCTGTTGGTATCACTGCCCCTCCCACTATTCCTCCTCCCTCCATCCCACAAGGTGGAGTTGATGGGAGAATGTCAAGGATCTGCTCCATAGGCAGAGTTGAAGCTGCCTTGTGAGAAAGAGAATCATCATGCTCTTAAACCTCACTTAATTCCTCATGCCCTCTGGTGATGTCATTAATCTGTTCTTTGTCTTCCTCTTTTTCCTCACACTTCTTCATCTGGCTGTTCCTAAAACTTTTCTTTTTTTTTCTAACTTGCAGGATTCTTTAAGACCAACTGTATTATGTTGTATATATGGAATGCTTCCATGGAAATTGAACCAGGACCTTTATTAAGTATTCACATGGTTGAACTCCTACTAGTTTCCAATTATCTGGCCAATTTCTTCTTCTAAGAACCAAGGGGATGTGCATTCTAATGTACCCAAGAATTTAGTAATCTGTTCCCAAGTTACAATTAAGCCTAGTCCTTTGATCAACTTAAGTATGCTTCTGTAATGCCTGCTTGGGGTGGGGGTGGGGTGAAGCTGGTCATGGGGGAGAATCTTTTCCTAATATCTGCCCCATTTCAGCTAGAAAAGGTTACTACTTTAGCCCTTAACAAAGTAAGTTCTCTGTTTGTCTATTAAAATACTCACCTGGGGACTTCTTCAGTGAAAGTAGGGTCCTTGGTCCTCATATTGGGCACAAAATATGCAGACCGAGTTAGCACCCTGGATGCCTTAGAATCAACTGGAGTCAGGATAAGCAAAAGTCCTTGGTCTTTATTCTTGGTCTTAGGAGTAGAATTTAAGGGAATGGACACAGCAATCTCCACACCTTCTTTCTCTTCTTCTCCCCCCAAAAAGTAACTCTGGCTTGTCTTACTCCACCCTCTAATTCCTCCTACAATTCTCTGTATACACCAACAGATCTAGCTAGCACAGAATAGTGGGGTGGGCCATTTCCCAGCCATATGTTAATAGAGTATTGTCCAATAAGTAAGGCCACTTAGCCTTAAGTGTTTGGTTGTCCAAGTGCCTTTGCTCAGTTTCATCCCTTTAGAAATTCTGATGAGATGTTATCAAAGAAAAATACATTAAATGGTGGGAAAATGTCTGGACTGGAAGAAAAGGAAAGGGAAGATATAATGGGTCATATTAGACCACATGAATAGATACAAAAAATTATTACAATAGAAGAAAAGAAGGAAGGGTATGAACATTGTCTGAAGCTTTATCTCATTAGTTTTCAATCTAAGAGGGAATAATAAGCATTTACTTGGGTATAGAAATGTATCCAACCCTAAAAAGAAGGAGGAGAAAGCAGAAAGAAAAGGGAGGGGCTGGTAGAAGAGAGGGCAAACACTTAGGAAATAAAGATAAGAGAAGGGGGCATACAGAGTAAAGGTCAAAGACGAGAACAGAATTTATTATGTTTCAGTTGAAGTAAAAAAAAAAAAAGCAGGGTCACAATTCTGATCTCAGGTAAAGCAAAAGTAAAAAAAAAAAAAGATCTAAATCAAAGAGATAAAGAAAGAAAATACATCTTAATAAAGAATACCTTAAAAAATGAAGTAGTAATAACATTTAATTCCTAGAGAACATATTAAGCCAGCTACAGAAAGAAATAGACAGCAAAATTATATTAGTGGAGGATCTCAGCCTGCCCCTCTCAGAATCAGACAAATCTAATCACAAAATAAACAAGAAAAAAATAGGGAGATTAATAAGATCCTAGAAAACCTGGATATACTAAACTTCTGAAGAAAAGTGAATAGAGACAAAAAAGGAACACACCTTCTTCTTGGCAGTATGTAGTACCTACATAAAAAAATGACCACGTATTAGGGCATTAAAAATCTCACAATCAAATGCAGAAACTTTCAGACCACAATATGATAAAAATTATATTCAATAAAAGGCCAAGAAAAGATAGACTAAAATCAATTGGAAATTAATCTAATTCAAACAACACATCACAAAAATAATTGTTAATTTCATCTAAGAGAATGAAAAATAGAGACAACATACCAAAACCTGGGAGGCAGGTACAGCAGTTCTTAGGGGAAATTTTATATTTCTAAATAGCTAGATGAATAAAATAGATAAAGAGGAGATCAATGAATTGGTTATCTAACTAAAGAAGCTAGAAAAAAACAAATTAAAAACCCTCAATTCAATACTAAATTAGATTTCCCAAAGGCAAGATTAATAAAATTGAAACTAACAACAGTATTTAACTAATAAAAGTAAAAGTTGGTTTTATAAAACAATGAATGAAATAGATAAACCTTTATTTAATTTGCTTATATATATTACCAGCATCAAAAATGAAAATAATAAACTTACCTCTAATGAAAAAGAAATTACAACAATAATTAGGATCTATTTTGCCTAGTTCTATGGCATCAGATTTGACAATCTAACTGAAATGGATGAATATGTACAAAAATATAAATTTCCCAGATTAATAGAAAAGGAAATGAATTAATTAAATAGTCCTATTTTAGAAAAAAAAGAAATTGAACAAACCATCAGTGAACTCCCCATGAAAAATTCTCCAAGGTCAGATGGATTCAAAAGTGAATTCTATTAAACATTTAAAGAACATTAAGTCATATAATATGCAAATTATTTGGGAAAATAGGTAAAGAAGGAGTCCTAACCAATCCCTTCTATGGTACAAATATAATATTGATACCTAAGCCAGAAAGAACCAAAACAGAGAAAGAAAATTACACATCAATCTCCTTAAAGAATATTGATGACAAGATTTTAAATAAAATATTAACAAACAGAATATAATAACTTATCAGAAGGATAAGTTATTCCTGTGACCAGGAATGCAGGGCTGGTTTAATATCAGGAAAACTATTACCATAACTAACCATATCAATAACAAAACCAAGAAAAATCACATAATAATCTTGATAGATGCAGAAAACCTTTTTGATAAAATACAGTATCCAGTCCTATTAGAAATACTAGAGAATATTGGAATAAAGGGAGATTTCCTTGAAAAAATAATTAGTATCTATCTAAAACCTACAGCAAGCATTATTTGTAATGGAGAGAACCTGGACGCATCCCCAGTAATATCAGGGATGAAACAAGGATGCTTATTATTACCACTACAATTCAACATTGTACTAGCAATATTGGCTTTAACAATAAGATAAGAAAAGGAAATTTAAAAATTAGAACAGGCGATGAGGAAACAAAACTATCACTCTTTGCAGATGATATGATGATGTACTTAAAGAATCCTAGAAAATCGTCCAAAAACATACTGGAAACAATTAACATTAGCAATGTTACAGTATATAATATAAACCCACATAAATCATCAACAGTCCTCTATATTACTGACAAAGCCCATCAGCAAGGGTGACAAAGGGAAATTCCATTTAAAATAAGTGTAGACAAAATAATAGT